>NC_039497.1:1459841-1599592 GCF_003590095.1 Trichoplusia ni
GTCCTACTGGTTTTAATTTAGAGATTTCCATCTTAAACTGACCAATCCCATAAATATAATTTGTGAAGGTTTCTTTATATCTTTAATTACAGTGTTTATTTCTAAGTTCCGTCTTCCGATACTGGCCCCTCTCAATTAGCCTTAATACTAGATTTTATTCCAAATACAAAATAAGGCTCTATTCTCGACAAGGCAAAATATATATTTATATTCTCATAAGATAATCAGATTTTCAAGTATTAGTTCAATTTTGTCGATACAGTAAAGCCCAGTAAAGCTCGTCATTAAAATCTCGTATAGGAACCGGCAACAGCCCACCACATTATTAAAACGTAACAATCAATTAAACTTTACATAAAAATCAACAATTATTTTACTTTTAAAAGTTATTTCATTATAGAAAAAACGTTTGACAAAACAAAAAAAAATGCAACAAATTAAAAATGAAATAATGAGAGTAACATGATAATTTCGACATTCAGGAATGCCATAATATTGACGCTTCGTTAAGATATTTATAATACATAATGTTTTATATATCACCTATATATTACATATACAATATCTAAGCCTAGCTTTTCTATTCTAAATACATTGGTCTTTGGATAAACGTGTCACATTATGGCTTACATCATCGTTTGTAACTTTAAAAAATATAAGTGCACTTTTCGAATTTAGTACTGTTTATTTTCATCATAAATCCTAATCTAGACTAGACCTGCAAACGAAATCTTCACGCTGGCAACCTTAACATAGGAGATAGAATAAAATCACAGAAACCCCTTAAAATCCACTATAAAAATAAACGAAAACAAAAATTTTGATTGAGAAACACTGTTCTTAAAACACGTATAAGTAGGTACCTACTACATTTATATAATTATATCTCTTTTACACAATATGGTTTCAAAACTCTCTTTATTATTTTGTTTTTTTTTTTACTTTTTTTTTTAACACATTTATTCCATGATATACATCAGGTACCTATTAGGGACAAGATTAATCTAATCAGTGTACGTTTTATCGAAATGATACTTTTTTTTTCGATTTTTTATATGAGTACCTACCACATTTATGAATTTAATGAACAATGACGATATATTTTAAAGTATTTTACACTAACAACACTATATAATGTTTTTTTTATCACAAAGAAAACAGTTGCGAGTCTGACTCGCGACGGGGCCGGCACGTACGAGGCCTCATCTGGCAACTACAAATAATTTACATCCTCTTTCGCCAATTGCTTTTACCTTTATAATTAACATCACATTCCGTTATATCATATTTTAACCTCTGGTATAAAAACCTCCAAAAGCGAAATTTAATAAATTGGAATATTTGTTAAGCTAAAGCCTTGAACTCCCTTTTCACTTCGTTTTAAAAGTAAGGCTGTAGCAGTTGTTGTTGATAGATCTCTTCTACAACTGGTACAACCTCACTTTTCTACAACCCCACTGATCTCATGCGCCGAATAGTTTAAAAAAGTATTTAATAAGTGTCAAATTGAATTGATATGTTAAATGTGTCCGAATGAAAAGAATACACAAGTTTTTTTTGGAACACGCGTTAGCTTAACAAAACCTCCAATTATAGGCTTGAAACAGTTAAACTTATAAAATGATGAAAATATATTTTTTTGGTTGGTTGTCTGCCACTGCAATTTCTGAACCGCAAACTGAAGTGTCATTTCAATCATTTAATTTAGAAAATCGACCTTATCTGTAGCAACATAACGCTTTAATTTTTTTTCCGCTGTATGAGGCAGAAAATCAACCAATCACGAAGCAGTATTATACGAAAACCATTTTTTTAAGCAAAACTATTTCCAGCCTTATTTAAACTTTTTTCCTTCCTCCAGTCCAGTTGCCGTCAAATATTATTACGTTGTGATAAATTCGTTTTATACAAAAAACATGTGACTTCTGTCACCGATGTTTATTTTAAAATATATAATAATATAAATGATAATTATTGCACGTATGCAAGTTAAAACGAAAATAAATCACCTTAAAAATGCAATGCAGTCTATGCATATGTTGTATTGTTTTAATCTCTAAATTATTAAGGCGATTTAAATAACCTAACTTTATAATATAATGAGGTCTGCAGACTCTTTTTGGCATCATTGCAATAAATGTGATGTTGAACAATGATGACATATTTCGTATCAACTTGCTAACACGGATGCCATAATTGTAATTTATTTGTATTCCTTACTAAAGTAACATTCATTATGCTTTGTTGTTATTCGTATGGACATTATTCTACCATTCTTACTGTGTCTAGTCCTAACAAAGCAGTATTTAGCCGCCTAAACGACATAACTAAAACAGGTAGGTATACATTCATAGGGATTTTTTTTTCTATTTTCAATATAAATAGTTCTACAGCTACTTTATAAAATCTACAGTTAAAAGTGTACAATAATATTATTTTTATGCGTACAATGTAAAATTAGATCTATGTATAAATATTATCTGATTACAAAGTAAATAATATTTGGAATTTGTTTAAGGCTAGTTGTATCGGTATCTCATACCATGGAAGCGTGCGAGTCGCCGGCGGCCGCGGAGTCCGGGAGGTGTTGGCGGCCACCTCGGCCAGCGTGGCCAGCGCCAGCAGGTCGTGCGCGGCGGGCGGCGCCTCGGTGGCCAGGCGCGGCGCCGCCGGCCGCTCCGCGCTCGACACCATGCTGTTGATCTCCAGCCGCGTGATGCTGATCTTGCGCGGCTTGCGCTTCTGGCTGCCGATCACCGTGTCCCGCCAGTGCTCCACCATCTCCCGCCTGTCGTCCATCATGGACCTAGGAACTGAATTGACTATGTGGGATGGCTCGAGGACCTTAGGCTTCATGTTGATCGTTTTCTTCTTGCGCTTGTTTTCGCGTTTCTTTTGTTGGAATTTCTCTAAGCTAAGTGAGGGTAAAGCTCTTATTTTAGCATCTAAGTCGAAATCGGCAGCCTTAAAGGTTTTGTTAGTATTATTGTCAGGTTCGGGCATGTCGATGGTGTCGATCTTGTCTTCGCTCTCGACGGACTTCTCGGCCGGCGAGGGCTGTTGCTTCAGCTCGTCCATCATGGGCTCGTCTTGGCCGCTGCCAGGATCCCAACTGCAGGTCGCGCTGTAGTTCTCGTCTGGCATCTTGTCCGAGTCTCGTTTCGGCCGCTTGTTCACGATGAGTCCCCCCACGGCCATGAACTCCTGGTACCGCTTGCCCTTGCACGATCTACCAGATCTCATGTTCTTCTCGTCGTCAGACCAGTTGCGCTGATAGCCGAACTCGTCGTCTTTAGAATATCTCTTATCAACTATTTGGTCTATCACATCTTGGTTGGTGAATTGGTCGTTAGCGATGCCGTAGTATATCCTCTTCTTGTCATCATCGAACTCCTCCTCGAACACGCGGGAGGTCTCGGTGAGAGCGTTCTGCAGCTCGCGTATGCTGTCTTCGCTAGGCAGACCTTTCGCCTTGGCTCTTTCTATTAAGTTATGAGATCTGTATTCGTTTGGCGTTGAGATCGTGTTAAACTTAAAGCATGGGGGTGAGTAATAAGGGTTTGTAGTTTGAGTTTCAGTCTTAGTGGCTAGGAGGCTGCTCAGGCCTCCCATTTGGGCTTCGGTCGGCAAGCTTGCCGGGAGTGAACATCGATAGCGGTTTGGATTCTGCTTCTAACGGTTCATCTTTCGTCTTCTTATTGAAGTCTATTTTGGTGGAGTTATTGTTGTTGGTCTTCTCAAACTCTGGAGCTTGGTTCTCAATGTTGGGGGACTCCACGGTCTTTTCGTTGAGCTCTCGAGGCCGAGAGGAGAGGGTCCGGAGCGGTGGCGCGGGCAACTTGTACCACTTGAAGTCGGGGTTAGCGCTGAAGAAGGCGTCTTTGTACTGAAAACAAAAAACATACTTCATATAACAGTTTTACTACTAAAAACTATGGTAGGACGTAGGAATAGACTTTGCATACGTCAACAAAATGAATAAATTTGTTTATATCCAATCTTTGCATCAAAAGACACATTCAGATCTATCAGGTTATCACTAGCGTAAAATTCGTGATTACAATATTTTGTGAATCAGCGACACGTAATTAAATCGATAAGCGATTTAATGAGCAATCAGTGTTAAATTCTAGAAACTGTATTTTGACAACGTAGGCAAGTATTATAGAATTAGGTTGATAAGGCTTTCAAATGTCTTGATTGGATATGCAAGTACAGACAGGTTCCTTTTCACTTCCCAGGGACAAATCAGGTGTTTTGCCCAGGATATAAAAACTAGCGAGAAGGATAGTACGGCCCCTTGCAAAGCAAAGCTATCTTCAATACCTAACAATGACAGTCTCAATAACGCTTATCTTTGACCTTTCATGGCGGTTCTATGGCGGTTGTGACGCTGCTTTACCGCTTGTAAGCACGAAAATTTCCAAGAATTTTTGGGCAAACTAAATTTTCTCGATAGTTCAACATATATTGGTCTTGATAGTCTCATATAACGGAACTATTATAAGTTAGAGACGCACCTGTTTAGCAAGACCTGTGTAGCAAGCTTTCTCTTCTTTGTCCAAGTTGGCCCACCACTCGCCAAGGATTTTCGTAATTGATCTGTAATCAAGGACAGATTTGTTAGATTAGTAAAAATCCATTTATTATTTATATCTAATCGTAGAATACAAACAATTTTATCTAGTATAAACTATAATAAAGTGGAGCGACCACATATTGCTGTAAATCGTTTAGTGGACATTAAAGACAGACTGTATGGGCTGAAAAGCTAATGACTTCGCTGATGGCAGTTTGGAGTTAATGAACTCAGTCCTGCCTTTCTTTGTTTTGGGAGCCATAGAATTGACTTTAGAATATATTATTTAATTTGGAGAAAAGTGCTCTAGCTGTGGAGAAGAAAAAGCGCAAAGTCCACAGAAGCACGCTGCCATTCTATCTAAACAGTTTAAACTTAAATCAAATAATTTAAAGTCGGTTGTGTTATATTTCCAGGATGTATAATCAATTATTAGCTCATGTAACCTAGTTAATTTAGTTTTAGTTTTGGATTATTCTTAGCACTTATCACTTCTTTTGTGAATGCTGGTTAACCAGTAATTGGCGACTGTGTAAGTCTTAGACATAATTATCAAAATACATAAGCATTACTGTACACAGAAGCTGTTGGTAAACCTATATAAATAAATAAATAAATAAATTATTTCTTGGTAAACAATCGCGGGTTTTCCCTAAACATCAGCTAATCTTGCTAATAATAATTACCTGTTCTCAAGATTAGGATACTTGTCGCGCACGACGCTCCTATGGCGTTTACAGAAGATGAGAAACGCGTTCATAGGGCGGCGGGCGTGGTGCGCCGGCTCACTGTCACCCTCCTGGTCGTGCATTTTCAACTATCTGGAACAATAGAAAATATCAATAAATCTTAGCTCAAATTAGTATAACTGTAATACGATTAATAGGCGACTATCTCCCTTCACCCGGGTGGACCGATGACCTAAAGAAAGTATCTGGATTAGATGCGGAACGAAGTCCGGGTGTTATGGTATAATTTGTGGAGGATCTAAGTTTAGCTGAAGATAACGATAGGCCGACTTAATTGATTGAACTCCATCGATAAGAACTACCACATCAAAGTGATACATGGAATAGAATAATTAGGAAAAATAGTCCCTGCAGTGTCAAATTGTGATTGCGAAAAATTAATCTGTTGTACTGTAATATCAAAATCCTTAAAACTTGTGGAGGAACTCAAGACATAGTCCCACTAATGTTTGAATACTTTCCAACCGCAATCCATTATTAGGAGTTAACGGAAAAGGGATTCAGAAAGCGGCTTTTCTTAAAAAGATGTTGTAAAAGATAATCATTATAATAAATAACTTAATAAATATGTTTTGTAGATAATGGCAACAATGGTACCTACACATAAAATGTCATAAAATTCTGGGGTTGCCAAGATAAAATAACATGTTTACAACAAATCATGCCACATACTCAGCCGCGACAACATCTATGTAGAAATAACTAGCTACATTAAACAACAATAATTAGTCCTATTTTATTGTAATTAGATTCACATCTGTATCACGATCTCGCTCACGTTACCTCATATCATGCAATGCATGCATTAAAATGACCAGTTTATAATATTTCACAAGATATAAGAGGAAAATTTTAAAACCAGTGTTGGTTAGGGGAAATACCGGTTCCTATCGGCTACATCACTATTAGAAGGCAACAAAGCAAGTGGCAATTAGTGATACTGGACTGTGATGAAAATGAGACCAAAAAGTTTCAATATCATTTAATACGATTGCTGTAACTCGTCTAGTTGACAGATATGTGATTGATATAAATAAGGTGTGTAAGTAGTGGTATTGTTAATTAAGAGAATAGGGCGTTGAATAATATGTGTATGGCACGTAACGTCCAGTTCTGTGGAGAAAAGTTAAATACCTAAAAGCTAGCTTTTTTATAGATAAGGATGGAAAACTGTTCAGGTACGTAAATTAAATATGTGTGACAGGTAAAGGTTGCGTTATGGTTTACTGAAAGGTGTTTATAAACGTCAGCTTTTATTTAATCGGAGCTCGTTACAGCCGCACGCCGCCGGCCGCAAAGAGAAAATTGTATTGGGAACTTTCCTGAACAGTCTATTCAGAGAGGATATTTTATTATAATAAAATAGTCAAGTGCTTTATTTTTATATTTTTTTTTATAGCCTTACTTGGCAACTTTCATTTTAAAAGGTCTCTTTCCTTCTTAAAGAATGTTTTAATCATAGACTTGACAATACCATGTCCAGCAAAAAAATAAAATGGAATTATCACAGGAAATTCCACACAATGTTAATCGGTGTAGCGGCCATTTTGAATTACGCCATATTGGATTATTTTTGAGTTGGTTTGCAGCTAAAAAGGTTCTTGTCAAAATTATAACATTAACTTAGGCTCATGTTAAACATCTTAAAATATAGTATCTAATTATAATTAGTCGTTGCACAGTTTGATTTAAATTATCCTTCATATTGTGTGACCTAAAATCCAGGTAAACAGGTAAACTTGAATATTTCAGGCTATTTCACAACCGCGAAGGCTGATTATCTGATTATGCTGTATCATGTTATCAAAACGATATCACGTTTCTTTGCCAAGTGCAGTGTTTCCTCCCTGATAACGATAACAGGGGTCGATGATCGCTGTCACATTGTAGTGTTGTCCTATTATTTGTAACAGATACAATGTAGTCCAGGCATTGCAAAAATATACCTTACTGCTTGGAAATAAGAGTGTTAACTTTCAAACGATGAATAATTCCTTTTGATGTTCAATACTGTACTATGAGATGTTAAAGCAGGATTTATTTTATCGTGGAAGTGTGACACCGCTATGTGGATTGTAGAGCGCCGTCTTTCTCCCACAGTACAAACTATCGTTCTTTGACTTTTCATGGTAGAGGTAGTGTACTCCGTCTAACCTCATGCTTTGTTATGTTGATATTTGCTGACATAGGTCCAGTTATATTGCGCCGAGAGCTTGGTTAAGCTGAGCAAACTGGGTCAACCAGCTTCGTTCACAAAATAAAGGTCTGAACGAAACCGATCACTTTACAGGAAGAAACTGAACAGTAGTTGTTACCAAGTTTAAAGTCCGCCCATTTCGTTATGCACTTATAAGGCGTGGTTAGTCAGTATAACGTAATTAGGTCATCGGAGCTGATAAATAATTTACGGCTCTGGGCAACTTGCGAGAATTAAGACTGTTCAGTGTTCAAGTTGTTGAATTATGTAAGTATTTAGGTAGGCTACTGGCATGTACAGGGGCTGTTCTAACACCTGGTTTCTTGTAGGTATGTATTTTTAATATATTTTTGGCATGTTATACAAAAGACTTTCAATAGATTTTGATCAGCAAATTGATATGTTAGCTAAGTCTTTGAGAGTATCAAGAAGAACTTTAGATACAAGGAACCTGAACAAAGTAAAAGCGTCATTATTATGAACTTCAAACTTCAGAAATTCTAAAAACTTATAAACTTCGCCGGACCGCCCCAGTCAGCCAGCAAACGTGATGATCAATGATTTTTCCTTTTTTTTATATGAGATGAATAAAGTACCCTTGAACGGAACATAAACCTAGGGAAGTACTTAGTAATAAACTTTAAAGTGTAATATGACCTTCAGTGAGTAGGACCATAATAATGTTCTTGGAACTTCACTATTAAAGTAGTTGTTACCATCATATTGTAATTTGCTGTGAGAATTCTACCATGTATGGACTTAAACTTCGTATTTTTATAATTTCAATACCTACCTATTTAACTATAAAACATTTTCATTATATTCGGAATAAAAGGATAGGAAGACGTTATAATACAGAAGAAAAAAAACAAAAAAAACCCTTTAATTTATTTGTCACTATCAAATTTATGACCGAAATTTTTGAACCTCGAAGTTTATTTTGTTTAATTTGTTACGGACGGACAGCGCAGCCTCAGTTCTATATAAGTTCTGTTTTTATCTTTTGGCTGCGGAAAACCCCATTTTCCATAGTCAAAGGATAAAAACAAAATTTTCTAAAACTATCACTTACACGTGTGTATATCACTGAGACACGATATCTAACGTTTCTAATCTCATTACAGAAAAAAGCTACAATATGTAGTAAATTTAAGTCCATATAACAATTAGGTAGGTCTGTATTTTTGCCGAGATTTTTATCTGGTTTGAAGGACAGCCTCTCATCCCACAATGGAGCTCAAGAGGGACCTCTCGCTTGCCTATGTTAATAGAGACTTTTTTAATAATAAGTGCTTAGTTTTCTGTGCATTGTTGTTAAAGTTATTTGGTAAACAAAATGTTTATTTGTAATATGAGTCAGTTGTCAACTAGAAACAGGTGAATACTTATATTAATAAATATTATTCGAACCAAAGTAAGTTTTATTCAAAATCAAAATGTTTTTTTTGCATGTCATTTTTTACGGAATTTTCGTTCAAATACAAGAACATTAAATTTTCTTTGCTATATTTTTAAATAAAAATAAAATCCTGTTAGTATAAACTTTTAACAAAATAGGGTTTTTAACAGTAGCACATATATCGATAACTTGGTATAACGATATTGTGCAAACACGTCTAGTTACCATCGAACACGGAAAAAGTTAGACCTGTAGATGTAGACATCGTAAAGCTCGTGACTAGAAACGTGACTACGCAGAATATTAAATGGCATTTTGAAATATTTTGCAGGGCGCTTGATATATTTCCTGCTTAATATTAAAAACGCGAAAGTTTGTATGTATGGATGTTTGTTCCTCTTCGATCTAGACGAAACTTGGTGCACAGAGAGTTTATAACCATATAGTTTAAACCAGTGCACAGATAAATGCAAAGTTATGATAGTTTTATCCCGATTTAATATTCCCGTGGGATGATCTCCATTTGTAGCAAGCGAGCCCGCGGGTAGTAACTAGTAAGTAAAAATGTTATAGACAACAATTCTACATAATCTATAACACGTGTACCCATGCACGGATGTCCTTCATAATAATATGTAAATTGAAAAAGAAAACTTAAATCATGATTCCTTTCACAGGTCTGGAAATAATTGCAAGCCCATTATACTTTTTTGAGTTTATGCTGTTGTAGGGTACGTATTTGGGTCCTACTCATTATAGCTTGATAGTAAAAATACGATAGACTTCATTAATAAATGGGCTATCTAGCACTAAAATAAATTTTCAAATCAAATCTGTAGTTCCTGAGATAAGCGCATTCAAAAAAACGAACTCTTCAGCTTCATAATCAACAAAATTCCATCTCAAGTCACGATTAACTACATACTTACATGATATACCTACTTATTAACGAAGGGCGTTACAGCATATAATTAAAACCGTCTGCAAATGTATGTAAATAACTCGAATAGCTGCTTATAATAGTTTGAATACCTTGTAAAATTCATAACCGAACATGTATTGATATGAGTATTAATAAGTATAGGTGGTACTTAAATTGGGTTAATTCATCAATGATTCACCGATGGCAGGGAACAATCGATAGTTATGTCAGGGTTGTCACGCAAGGCTTAATAATTTAAAGTATTTTTTTTTATAAATTCGGAGTATTTAGTAAAATCTTTAGATGCGACTATAGTATACCTTTTTGTTAAAAGTTTGTAAGAAGGTTTACAAACAATATGCATGTAGCAAAGACTGCTTTGTTAGTGATGGCGCGGGATATTTTTATATTATTAAGGCCCGATTTTTCAATCGTCGTGGCCGTTTGACATATTTCCTATACAAAAGCTGTCAAAACGTCAAACAATTCATCGAATAAAAGTTATCTGGCGATTGACAAATCGGCCCTAACAAGACAAAATTTCATAATTATTTACACAGTTCTAATCCCTGCATTTTGAACGTTTAGGAGAAGAACAGTGGCAGCTTTGTCTAAAAGTGAGAATTTTGCGCTAGAACTATGTTATGATATCAGTCGTATCTTTATCAATAACCTCTACCTCATTTAAGTAGCCACCTTTCCATGTACCTACTTAAATTCGTATTTTAATAGTTTTGTTCTTTTGACAACCCTAGTATCGAGGTATGTGTGTTAATTATGCGACCACGATACTATTTTCCGTAGTGTGGCAAATTGGAAAGGATATGTTTTTAAACGAATAAAGTACAATATTTCGCTGCTAATGACGTCACAATTCTAAACATACACAATTTTTTTTACACCAACGTAAAGTAACATAATGACCTCAACATATTTAATAAAATATATTGGGTGACCAGAAAAAAATATCTTGTAAATTCTTGTCCCAATTTCCAAAGCTTCATGTCAAATAAAATCCCGTCGGTGCAACCTTGACCCAATGAGCCGAAGTATGCCGAGGTTGGCCGAAGGGGCATCGGCCCGTGAAAGTGAAAACTCGCGCGCACGAACCGCAGGTCGATCGTCGCAAGCGCATAGCGGAGCTTTCGACTTTTTAAAGTGAATGGAATCGCAAATATTTGGGTTACGTCACTATTATATAAGTTTGTTTCATAAACTCGGGTTAATTTCTTTTCATCTGGTACTTTAATTTTTACTTCACTTAGATTATCTTTGACTTTTGGATTAGGTGTTTTAGAATAGGAACATAAATCATAACTTGACTTAAACATTTTATTCACTCCTTGACTACTTACTATCAAAAATGTTACCAACTTAAATTAAAAGAAAAATACCTTTTAATTAAAATCGTTCACGTTTGATATTCGCGTGAATGTAAGAAATAATTAATGTTTCGCGCCAATTCTAATACAGAAATGTGTACCGAGAAAGATTTTCCAGCTGTTATGTGAATTGGCAGTATTCGTTGAACGTTTGATATTATTCCAAATATTGCACTAATAATACGTAAAACGACTAACGTTGGTACCGGACGTATCGCGTTTTACAAATCAATTAAAACGCGTTCAAAACAGGTTTGATGGTTCAAATTTGTTTCTAATAGCAAGGTTACTTAACTAGCATTTAACCTTAGTTACAGCAGTACCGCAATAACGAACGGTCGGCTTGTCCATTCAAGCAGCTAACTTATTCACGAGCCGTAACGCGATTACTTAGACCATAAATTATGGAGTAGTGTAATGTCTTTTGAATTAAGTATTTCGGCACGCTAAAACAACATATAAAAAATTACATTCTTGCAAGTACTTAACATAAAATATGTAAATTACCTATTAAACTTTTAATTATTTTGTGTTTAATATCCACAATGTCAATATTTATGTGTATAAGAAGGTAATTAAAATACTATAAGCAACGCGAATAAAATGAATACATAAATACAGTTTATTTTACAGCATATCAAAAAACCGGTATTTTCTTAAATGCCAACACTACACCAATAAACATGGCTGGCTTGTAAACAAAACAAGAGACAGGCATTCGACATTTAAATCTTGACACTTGTAATAAAAAACAAACACTTTTTTTTATTTTTCTGCAAGGCCTGTTATTATCTGGCTAAATAGATAATTTTCAAAATATTATTTTAATATTCTTCCTCTATATTACAAGGTCTTACTTGTCAAATTGCCCGCCAAAGTCGAGGTCGGCGCCATCTTGCAAGTTTGCAATAACAAGGTCGGTCCATTATGAAATGTAGTAACGCTGTCGCCGAGACCAGTGCGTTACGAGTATAATCGACAGGCTATTGTTTTAGATAGATAACTTGTTATTACTTTGTTTTTAAACATTTAGATTATTGACCTCACATTTAAATGATTGTTGTCATAATGTCATTAAAATAAACTTAGAAATAGACGTAACGGTCGTTACGATACATTTGCAATATTTTTGTTTTTCTTTTTAGTTTAAAAAAAAAAGAATTTAACCTTTGTGTTACGAAGGGTTTCACGAATATTCAAGTCATCTGCACTAAGACACCTAGACTTGGGACAAGGATTCTTGGATCGCCTATCGCCAAACGCTTATCCTACCCGGGGCATGATGAAAGTTTTGTGATAATATGATTAACAGTTTTCAAAACCAAAGTACTTGATTTATTTCTATAGATTTGCATTTTCCTAAGCCATGTAATAGCTTTGAGTTTTCAGTTACAAAGGAGTATTTAACTCCGACTGGCCATCCACAACTCATTAACATAGTTGTACGGTAGCCCCTAGTATGTTCGCGATAACAGCACTAAACTGTGGGCATAGGGTCAACAATCACCAAGCTATGCGGTTCACGCTTCCTGCTTGATAACGTACGTGAGGAAAGCTGGGGGCCTACCACAGGAACCAACTCAAAGTAACGGTAGAAGCGAGACAACGATACATGGGGTAGAGCGACGTCCCGCTTCCACAATCGCAAATGTCAGTTTAAGTGGTGGTAGTATGCGCCCTGGTTAATTGACAAGCTTGTTCCCATGGGCTGGGAATAAGGAAATATAGGACTCGCGAATAATAGGTAGTTATTTTTCATGTAGCATGAAGTGGCAAATGCACCGATTGCAAAAATACGCTTGGTTTTCGCAAGTTCTTTTTTCATGGCAACAGGAATTTCCGGAATTCAACCCCTACGCATAAGGACCGGATAAAAATTTGAGGAAAAACTGTATGTAATTTTGGAAACAAGAGATAGGAAACGTGCTTTTTTAATTAAAAGAAGTTATAAAACAGATGAGAACAGCTTTGTCCTAAAATGTATTTGAAAATCTGTTCTCAAATGACAACCAAAATCAAAACATAACCTTTATACAAAATTATATTACAAGACAGATTTTTTTTCGTCACACGTTACACTAAGTCTAGCATAAAGAAATACCATTTGCATCTTTTCTAAAACAAACATCGACCAATTAATACAGGTGTGACAATCACGCAAATGACGTATAACAACTATACACGAACAGTGCGTGTAATTCACACCCACCAATCAGAGGCCAGCGGCATGACGTGATACCGAGCTATCTACCAATAACAAAGGGGATACGCGCCTGTCAATGTTATTTAATAGAGGAATGGATTTTAAAAGCTTTTGCTAATCCGCTTTTGTTCCCAGTTTTACAGTAGCACTAGCACTATCGCATTTTCTTTAGAACAATGTTTATTTCAGTTCCATATAAGTAGTGAATTTTCCTGTATCATTCTTTGGCGGTATCTTTAATTGGCGGTATCTTAATTAATTATATATATACTAATATATAAAGCTGAAGAGTTTGTTTGTATTTATGAACGCGCTAATCTCAGGAACTACTGGTTCGAATTGAAAAAATATGTTTGTGTTGAATAGGCCATTAATCGAGGAAGGCTTTAGGCTATAAACCATCACGCTGCGACTAATAGGAGCGAAGATACAATGGAAAATGTGAAAAAAAACAGGGCAGGTATAAATCATAACTTATATCTTCTACCCACGGGGACGAAGTCGCGGGCAACAGCTAGTTAATTATATTTTAACATGAACTTAAATTGTGAATACGTGATTATCTATGCGCGGGAAGACATTGTATTAAGTAAATGTTCGTCGTTATTGTCCATTGTTTTTGTAAACTGTCACGGAAGTAAAGATATTATTTTTTCGAAATTTCTTGGAATTGATGCATCTTAGGGGATCGTAACTTAATCTCGGGGCGAAACTTTTAATTATTAACTTATAAGTCACGTGTGTATTGATTAGGATCGCCAGACTAGTTCCAGATCCAACCGAAGTCCTTACTCAGGATCTGACGAGGTTAAGGGAAAGCGATTAGAAAAAAATTGCAAATCTATTGTTTTAATCACCCCTATAGAAATCTTACACATTAGAACATTATGTATAATCAGACAAAACCTAGTTCTCGGGAAGGAATCAGGGCTGCCTGTCTTACTTGTACCATTCTCTTTAGTCCTATCCAGATCCATAGACCATCTCCTATGATACAATACATAATCTATTAAGAAGTCTTTTCTCCAGATCTGTCCCGAAATCACCTATCTAATTCCAGAGCGACCGATTCATCTTTCGACATCACCGTCCTTCAATCTACAAGTTTCTGAAAACTCGAATTCAATTTCCTCAAAGAGTTCATACAAAATAGTTTCACACATAAAATACTTGTCAAATGGATACACGTGTAGTTTCGTGTATTGATTACACGTGGCTCATGCTAAGCGTTATTATTCACGTACATAAGGGCGCGTTCACACAGCCGTGTATCCACAACGGTCCGTTGGTGGTTTCGCAGCTGATAAGAGCCTTTAATGAACTCATTATGACGCGGTGGTGACGTGTCTTTTATACGAGTTAACACCATTACAAACTTATGATGTGCGGGTGGCGCTAGTAGCGCAGTCGGTTATTCAAAATCTGTTGGTCTAAAACGTTAGTTCCGGTTTCTACCACTGGTAAATAAATCTGTCGAAGTTGGAAGAGAAATTTACGTAAGCCTGGGTGTTTTTGTTTCTGCTTACTAGATACTAATTTAATTGGATCCCAATGGGCATTTAGAATGTTCAATATTGTGATTCAATATTGTATCTCTTATCGCTAATCAGTATGAATTTCCTTGTGGACACTACTTTAGCACAACGGGAACAACCACAGCGGAAGCCTAGCTATGAATAATTGAGTTAACAATTTGTTACAATCACATTCCGTTTCCAACCTTATTGTTTTACAATTAAGTTTAATTTCACTTGAAAAGCCAATTATACTAATCTAGTTGCATGTGGAAGTAAGTCATTCAATTTAGAACTTTATTCGGTATCGTTTGAGTGCATTTTCGTTTGTTCATTGTTTATAATATTTAATGTTAGTTAAACAGATTATTTTACTGAAGTTATTATTAGAAATATTGTCTGTATTTGTATGTGAACGGTTATGAAATTAATATTGAGGTTAGGTTCCCGCACAAGTTATATAACAACGAAACGAATAAATTGGATAAAAGTTACATATTCTAGTTATAATAATACTTAATACTACTTTGAGTTCCTTGGATATGGCTTGTGCTAGCAGCTCTCAAGATTTAAAGGGCGATAGGACGCGGAAAGGAATGGAATTCATACTTGAAATTTTTCACAAGTGGATTTCACAAGTTCATATACATGAGTACTAGGACATAGCCGAAAACTAGCTCAAGTCAAAAAAAAAAAATTATCGCACTCACCAAAACTTAATCATCTTAATAATATATGTTAAAGCGAAATCGATACTTTAAATCAGCATTGTAACATCAATATGAACAGCAAAATCGATTCTTAATTTAACAGCAAAATTAATCATCTTTACATAAAACCTCTATGTAATAAACTGCGAGATTCACAGATGCCAGTATTGATTGGACCCGGATCGTCCCAGATATACAGCTACGGCCGGGAAACTTCACTAGAAATGCCTCCAACAATTAATACCTCCATGCAGGTGTGCACGAACCTTATATAGGTCACCCGGTACAAGCGCGAAATACACAGAACCGATATCCCTGTTGCCAGGAGTGCTGCCAGGATATTGATTTAAATGGGCACCGAGCAGCAATATCTACTACGTTTATTTAGTCCGAATTGTTGCTAGCTGCGCTGGAAATTCCCGTTACCAATAATCCTTTTGACCTCTATTGAAAAATTTAATATTTTTCTTGTTAATTGGTAGAAGAATATTCGGGTATTAAATTCGAATGTGAGCTTGTTGCCTTGGGAAAGCCCTGAGGACGATGACGGCGAAAATATCAAACATGATTTCGGAAAGACTATCTATTAATACAATAATTGTTTCGTAATCCGGCTTAGACGCAAGTTCAACCCAGTAAGATGGGGATTAAATTGTAAGGAAGACTTCTAAAGTACTAATTGAACTAAGATGAAAAGGGAACATCATTTAAAGGTTTTCGCATTAAAGAAAGAAGTATGCAAAAGATTTATTATTAACTAGAGAGTATTTTCAAATTAATTGTCATTTAATACCCAATTCTTTAACCAGCAAATGTGGAACTACGAATATAGCCGGTTCTGCGTATGATACATGGGACAAAGGAAGCTGAAAACTGTAGTGCAGAATCTATAAAACATTACAGCGACCTAGATATGTCCGGGTTATTTTTAGACAAAGCTCCATACAGGGATTTTGAACAGTATCTGGGTTTCTGGGCTAGTTCCGTTAACGTTAAATGTCACTTCCATTGAACGAATATCTTTGGTGTTTTTTTGCGGTGCGGCGATCGAACTGAAAAATTGCTTTGAGTTTAAACTTTGAATACGGAATAGATTAACAGCTTTTCAGTATTCTATTTAACAACGGATTTAGGTACTTAAGATGGAATTACATAATCCGCATCCGAAATATAGTGATAGCCTAGTGATATGACATTTCGACTCTCAAGCCCTGTACCTGTGCTTATTTTTAATTGCTAAAAACGACGAAGGAAACAGCAAACCTGGGAACTTTCAAAGTTGTATTCAACCGCGACATAGTCCTCCAGACGGTTTAAAAACTTGACACCATTATATACATCCACCATCAACCATATGAAAGGAAAAATATTACTAATACCTAATCGATACATCTAAAGACAGAATATTGAGAAATTTTAAAAGGAAGTAACCTGTTCTCAATTTGAGATTACTACTCGTAACATTTACAACAACAGTAAAACAAAAGCTTTGATCTAAACACAGATGACAATGACTTTGGGACGACTATACATTGTGCGGCAAAAATTACATTCGGAAACTTCCGTGCGATTAATGGATAGATAACATCGTTTACAGAGGTTAGGGACTATTGCATAATTAAAAAATATTATTTACTCTGATGTGCATAGAATAGAATAGCCTTCCAGTTAGTCCCAGGCTATTAGAAATGAATTCTGATTTCGGCTTCTTTTCACGGTTTGTTCTTATATACTTTGCAAAGACGACATTGAAATGAAATGAAATAATTTATTCTGCAAATAGGAAAGACGTTATCACTCTTACATGTATTTTTTTTAAGCTAGCTGGAGTCGACATTTCCTAGCTGTCTACCCTGAGAAGAAACGTCGAAACAAACTCAGTCCATTTGGATAAGTGACGTCTTAAATAAAATGTCCATTTGTCTGTATTTTCTACATGTAGATTCTACATGACAAAAACAGCGTGATGCCTAAGGGTAACATTTAGCTATGAATCAAGCAAATTGGACACATAACTTCTAAGTCATAAGACCCGCACAGCAAAAGCGAAAAAGAAATATTCAACAAAAAGCATCATTCCTCTAGTTCCATTGCCTCCACTACTCAACTTGTTGCTTCCCCATACAATTTCCTTGCGAAAACGTTTTGCATTCGAAATGTGTTCAACGTCCGTCGGTTATCGCCATCGGGTTGAACACGCATGAATATATACCACCTGTGGAGCTGCATGCTTGCTGAATCACATCCCTAAAGCCTCATTTAGACGGTGCGAGAAATATTGTGGGTTTTGCAATACATTGCGCGGCCAAGCAGCTTTGCTATCAAAAGTGATGCGTCATCTCCGGCAATGTAGAGCTAATGGCACGATATTTCTCGCTTCGTCTTTAGGTGGTGGTACTATGAAATGCCTTTACGACCGTAAAACTGAGTTACAGTTAATTATAAACCTTATATTACAGGATTTTGAATAACAATGTGACATGTCGTGTTTTGTATTCCTACTTTCGGAAGCACGGTTTAAGATTTCCTTTATTTTTGAATTGCTTTATTATTAGCCTGTAAGTTGTTCCCTAAGTGGGGGTTGAGGGTTCTTTTGAAAGATAGATACTGAGAACCATGCATGCATCCGTACAGAAAGTAGTAATGACATTGGCACTATCTACTAAGGATTTCGAAAGTATTAGAAGTAGTTTTATCGTGTTGCGTCGACTTTTGAGTATACTATACATGCATCATACTATGCTGTACCCATGGAAACTACGTGCATGTTCACAAAAAGATAAATAGCGTGAATAATGAAAGCAAAAGTTGTCACTTGTCTCCTCAACAATGTATTCTGTTTTAAAATTCATCTATTCGTCTCTGTATTACCATATTTTTTGTAACGGTTCGTGTATAAACTTTGTTTGATGTCCTTTTTTTATTGATACCGCGTCGTTCCGCGCATTTTTAACCGTAGAAAATGGGTCAGGGCCAATGAACCAATATCCGATATTCTTCTTTTTACCATTGCATAATTTACAGGAAAAAAAAATGTATTTTATTTCTGTTACAATTCTCATTCTTTTCAGTTTTGCAGTGTAATTTGCCTTAGCGGACAAGTTTAACTGGACCAGATCATTGTTTTTTTTTTAATTTCGGATCTTCACCTTTCGTTAACACATAATAAAAAACAACAGATACATTAATAAATTGTCCGTCGGAGAGAACGAACTCAATGTTGGCGCCGGTTTAAGACAAGGCATTGTCACATTCGCCAACAACACACATTGCTGGTTTTGATAACAATAGATTAATCAAAGCGTAAAGTAACAGAGCGATGCATACAATTAACTAATATGAATACTGAGGCCAATGTTTTGAGGCACTTCATGATACACGGGCTCACGTACACTGCCAATCACTGTAATACATTGCTTGTTTTCTAGACAATAGCTTCGTCATCGTTTTAAGTAGTAAAGCAATGGATGCAATCCAACGAAACATGTGACGTGTTTGCCAATGTTTCGAACTATGTTTATCAAAAAATATATTATCTTGCGCGTGCTATTGTCGAGTTAAAACACTTGGCACATACGCCATCTTATTTTCGTGTGAAATAAATACACGAAGGGACTGCCATTTCTGAGATAATACTAATTATCGCTATTAATTAATGATAATTGGAAACTATTGTTATCTTTGAGTTAATTGATCAGGGGCTGTCAATGTTTATGAATTATTTTATCGTTTTGTAGACAGGGATAGATGTATCTAGACAGATGGCGTCATCTCTTTTTTTGTAATTGATTCTTTATTAATATGTTTTGTTTTAAGTAAATCTAATGTTCTTTTGCTTTGTATGTGTCTGTTTTGTCCTATATGCGTCATAACCGAATGAATGCCTCTTCCTTTCTTTCTCATATCAAAATCCGAGAAATTATATGATCAGATTTACATTTGTTGATTGATAGTCCGTTTCATTTCGTTTTCGTTTGCCAATTCTTTAAATTACAAGCCATTTTTTCCGGCGCGTTGCGCAATAGGTCACCTGCGCAGAGCACAGGTAGGTATCTGCAACGGTATCGATTTAGTTCAGAAAATATTCGATTGTTATTAATTGAGAATATAATGGAAATCCTCTTATAACCTCCTTTTTATTTTTTATTTTTATGTAACTTATTTTTTTTTAATCTTTATTTATGTTTAAGGGGTTTTTATCCACACGAATAAATTATGTAACTTTATGAAAACCTAAACTTAGATGGCATGAAAATAAAACCACTAAAGAGTGTCTTCTACAGTTTTTAGTATCTTCACTTTGATTTCTTTTCCCATCAATTTATTGACGCTAAATATTGATCGACTCTAATTAAAATTGTAATTGACTTAAATTTAATAATACAGTTAACTTTTATTACTTTCATCATAACACGTCGTAACTTGCCTATTGTTACCTAACTGCAGTACCTAATTAGCAACGTTTTTGTTAAAAACATTTCCAAACTACGTTTTTACATGGCGGATGGCAGAAATATGATCGATTGCCAAATTACTTGCGTCATTAAAAAAATACGTCAGAACAATTTAGAATAGCGCCATCTATCGACAAATCATGAAACATTTTTTTACTTTCTTTACGAAGTGAAACAAAGCCCTATACCCTCATATACTTCTTCATCATCTTAGCCTTTTTCCAAATATGTTGGGGTCGGCTTCCAGTCCAATCGGATTTAGCACCAGTGTTTTATAAAGAGCGACTAAGGAGGTATATTCTCATATACCTAAAATGCACTATATGGTATAGGGTATGTTTAGGGATCCAGGTTTCCCGGAGCTGCTGGATCTTAAAATCACTTGAAAGCACTGCCTTTGTTGGCTGGGTTACCCATATGGCACAATTTTACGATTCGAACGACTTTCTACTAACACATAATCATAACATCCAAATAAAGCCTTAAACCTAGTTCAATTCTTCCCCATAAAACAAAATATTCAATAACTAGGAAATTCCAAGAAAAAAAGCCAAACCACCATTTATAAAGAAAATTAAACACAAGCACAGATTGGTAAATTCCAAGTATTTCAGGTTCTGTTGTACAGAATCGAGTTTTCATACTTCTTGGAATATTTTATTTTTCACACAAAGGAACGAACATTGACATCCACGCTTGCTCGATGCGTGTAGGCTGACAGACCGCATCACATCCATCATTTTTAGCCAAAACTACAGGAAAACAACATGGGGTTTTTACAATTACACATTTAGACACCTACTACAAAAGTCTTACACACACATGCTCAAAAATCTTGGGATTTTTCGACGAAAACAAAAATAGAATGCAAAAATAACTTAAACCATTTATTAAAACGAACAAAATATTAATACAGACATCGAACTACAATTTTGGAAAACACCAAATAAACATCCATTTCTACGTATTCCTTACCCTTTCTAAGAGCCGGTACAATTCGAATTAACGGAAAAACAAAATCACTATTAGACAAAAAAAAAACACTAATTAACTAGAATTGTTCAGTTCGATTTCAATGTCGACTGCAGCAAAAAAATCCGATGATATCCCTCGTCGCACTATCGCAGGACTGGGAGAAAATCCAGGAAAATCAGGTACATCTATCGTTACACCAGGAACATAGACAGGCTAGTGTCACCTAGAGCAACTGGGACGTAACTGCACCCTTCAAACACTGAATGCTGCAGACCAAACGTTACGTGGGGTCCGTTACGTTGCACCGACCAATGCGGTGCCTGCAACGATACTGGCGACCAATCAGCGATCGAGGCACAGATCGCGTCGACCAATCAGAAACGTTTGTAATGACGTCAGAACGGGAGCTAGTTCACCTGTCCGTTTTCAGGCTTGATTCCCGGGCCGCGACCTAGCTTAAACTATATGCCCTCGATACAAGTACAACGTGTTATGTAACATAACCTAATTTCAGGCATACCTATTTTATTTTTTATAAATGTAAATTAAGTTTTTTTTTAATACAGGAGGTATCTAAAATATTGTTCAGGATGTTACAACTAAGTTACTTATTAGGATTGGATGAATTTGGATATTAGTTAAACAAACACGCCTCGTTCTAGATTTTCTCAGCCGTTTCGCTGAAATTTCCATCTAAAATTGTTGTTCACATGCCAATATTTTCAGCCTGAAACCGTCACTGCAGTTCAAAGGGTTTTGAAGGTTTGACAGTGTGCTTCACAGCACATGCCTTTCCTCATTTTCCCAACATATTAGAAAAATACTTTTAGTAAAAGTAAGTAATTTGAATCAGTAATTTAATTACTCATGTCTCAAGAAAAGAGGCAAATACGTACAAGCAACTTGCATAGCTACATTTTTTGCTTGTATTTATTACTTCCCACGCAACGGGGAGTGAACCCGCTGCGATATCGGGCACACCCACTTGTCTACTACTCAGACACATGTAAGAAGTTATTCTTTTTAACGAGTACACATTAAATAATCGTGTAAGAGGAGTCTTGAAATAAGAAGAGGAAGCATTTAAGAAAATAGACATAATTATGGATTGGAGACTATTGTATGTAGTTAAAAGACGCGGGTTTTTTAAAGAAATATTTTTGTATATCTATTAAAACGTATTTCATTGTCATCTTATGTCAAACATTATCACAAAATTTACATAAAATCAGTTTGGTACCCCAAAATTCACTTTTGCTTGACCTTAAATTCGGTGTTCTCAGGCTAATAATGTTGGTTACTAATCTTACCAATGGCGTACAAAATTGTGTTAATGATTTCTTTGATAAGTATAAAACCGTTTCAAAACATAAACACCACAAATTATGTAGTTAGCGGCCAAATAATAACATGTTCCGGCAGAGTCGCGGGCCACGCGCATGCGCGTCCGCGTTCATCCGTGTGATGCGCTACATGAAGACATTTCTGAGCTAATCGCTATATACGGAGATGCACCGGAAAGTAACATAAATAATCATTAGTTTTGGTAATTAATTGATGACCAACACGAGATGATAAATCAATGAGCAATCAGGATTTGTTGTCATCAGCGACGCGACGGATGGTTATGAATGTCGAAATCGAAATATTTACTTACTTTTTAAATTCAAATTAATGTGCAAACTATACTGTCATCGTAATAATCCCTATAGGTGCCTATGCCCCTTCGGGAGTAGGTACCAAAGTTTAATAATCTTGGTTCAGACTCAATTCCGAATGAAAACGAATGCCAAAAGATTCCCAAATCAAATATACCACCGAAATCTATCAGTCGTTTATTTTATTTGAGTTTGTATAAAAAGCCATACCAAGTTTGTTTAATATTTTTAAGAGCTTACTTAAACCAATGGACTATAAACATTGACAAATAGGAGATGCTTCACTGTTGTGACTGCATTAACTAAAAACTTTTTAGTACAATGGATTCAACATTCGTAAATCTGGGTTGCAGTGATTGGAACTCATCTTTGTCGCCAATAATTAAAAGCCGATATTATTGTAAACAATATTGCAATACCTCGCATCGATTACAAATGATAAGATTCATATTGAAACATATCGATTTACGAACTCACATTTACTTGAACAATGACATTAAAACATACGCAAGCATTGTAAGGCGACATAATTGATAAATACGGATGCCGTTATTGTATTATCACTTGTAAAACAATGTCCCTAAGGTTGAAAATTGTAATGAAAAGGTTAAGTTGTTAAACAATTTGGTCAGATATTTTGTGGGCGATATCGGTTCATGTAACGCCGAGATTTTATTTACATTTGACATTTTTGTATGAAGAATTGAGTGATATCTTTGCTATGGTAATGTAGTGGCAAAACAGGTCGTGGTAACGAGCAGATAATCGATTATTACGTAACTTGTGTCATATTGCCTCATTTAATACTGCAACTTCGTTAGTAAACTATAACCATACATTTAAGTGATGATAAGCCGATCGTAGAAGAAATATTATGTCAAAGAGAAAGTAAGGCAGGTTTTTTGCTTTCAATGTCATTTTAGATAGCGCAAGTGGTACAGCAAGTTAATTAGTAGGTACAAAAAACGGTTGATTTTAGAGTAACGGAAACATTATTTTGTAATTATAAACAAGTATTAGTTCATGTTATAATTATCATTAATCTCAATGACTACGTTACGTTTCTTAAAGCCTTTGAAAATGTATGCTTAATATTAAAAGGAAACATTATAACATCAAGTTAGAACCAATAGAAGCACTAAGGATAAGGGTTAAAACAACGATGCTCGAATTAGGTCACAATAACCCAATACATCTGAAACCATCACGACGGTAAATGCAGAACATACAAATCTAGCACAAGGATTAGATCCACATCTTAAAATGGATGGCGCAAGAACTTATATTTTCCTGATCCGTTATTATGTATAAGATATTACTCTAGAATAAGATGTCCGCTGAATCCTTCTGTTGAAGGTCAAGAAATTCTAATACGAGGAAAGCGAGGGTTAGAAATTTCCATTTGTTATAACGAATTGATTCTTGCATTTTCTCGCGATTTCCCTGTTATAAGGCTTTTATTAAACATCGGTACGATTATTTCATTAGTGTGCTCGTATTTTGTTGAATCAACAATATTGGAAAGAAGTCGTTTATAATTTTGAACAATACTCTTAACTCTTAAGCATTTCTGAGCGACTCTTGGGTCAAAAAGCGTCTAAGGATCATTGAAACGAAAAGAAAAGCGTTTCAATTTGAATGAATATCAAAACTTGACCATTGAGCTTTCGGTCAATTTGCATGGGAATTTTATGTATTGGAAATTACGAACACATTTTTAGTATATTAAATGAAACTCTGTAGATTTATGAGCAAGGAACTGTACTCTTTTATAAAAACTTAAATTTAATGTAACTATAAGGAAATCCATGTAAAACCTTATTTCTGTAAATAAATTACGGTGGAATACAACGTAAATTAATATTGCTTCTGGTACATTAAAGAAAATTTTGTATGAGCATTTTAAGGGAGAATATTGGATGCACTTCGGGATAGTCATATTACCTTGCAAAAAGCAATAAGATCTTGTCAGTTTCAGAAGATATTGCACTTAATGCTATTAAGGAAAATCTTTGAAGAGAAAAATATTAAGACATAAATGAAAATAATATTCTGTGATATTAATATTTATGACTTTATGTTGTAGTTATAAAACTTGACATACATTTTTAAGTTTATTGGACATCTTATTATAGGTAGATTTACAGTCAATGCATGTGTAATTCAAAGCCTATGTTTTCACATAGATTAATTTTATTATAATTGAAATAGGTCAAGAGGAGACTTTATTGCAGCATGATAATTGGTTCCAAGAAGTAATTACGGAAAGAAATACTGGAAATGAAAAAATAAAACTGTACCTGTCTATCTTAAAATTTTACACATAGTATATGTACTAGTATTTACTATTATATTGTGTCAAAATCCAAATAAATAAAAACTTTTCCCTCGGAACAAAACGTCGCTTTTTCTTTTTTGCTAACAATGGTCTCTCGTATTCGAAAATAGAAATGAAACAAAAAATCTGGAACTCGTTTATCAACTTTTAGCTTTGGACTCGAGTTGCACCGAAGCCTGTGCACTGACTAAATAAATGGCAAAATGAAATAAACAACAACAAGCTTGCAAAAGTAACAGTTACAACAAACTGGTATTTAAAGGAAGAATGACTACAATTTTTCCATTAAATTTTGTCTAAGACTAATGATATAGTAGTAAATAATTTAATGAATAAACTGATAAAGAAAAATAAAAAAAAAACTGTAAAAAATCAGTTAAAACCTAAAAGACGGTTAAAGAGGAATTTCTCAGTATGAGCGAGTAACCAAAACTAAAATTTCACCCTACAAAATGCTCATAAACTATTAAGAATGCTTCTAGGAACCATTTTTGGGCCAAACGAAAACAATAGTACTGTCAACTTCAAAGCTAAGAAAGCGTAAATTAGCTGCGTCAGTAACTCCATAAGCTTCCGTCCATTTAGTTTTACGAGCCACCGTTTAACACCGCTACATATAACCAGTTATTATTAATAACAATGCTGTCAGTTTCGTCTACCTATGGGTTGCGTAGGGTAAGAAAAAACACGGAGTAAATTACTTAAGAGTTATAGGACTTGACCACGGAGATTTAATTAAGGCAATTTATAGAATTAACCACTGTAGCGCGCGACGTGTCATGGGTTTGATCCTCACGTACGAAAGCTTTACTGTGATCCACGAATGCTTGTTTTAAGTCTGGAAGGCCCGTAGAATTCACTTGACTGTTTGTATTAGCCCGCAAGACTAGGTTTACATTCCTTAGTGTGGGACATTTTGTTTAAATACTATATTTTTTGTGTAACTAGGACTAGATTACATGACAGAGTAGTTTTACTACAGTATAGGCAGGCACAGAGTTAATATTAATCTAGTTAATGGGTTGAGTACTGTTCTCCTAGATAGGCTACAGAATAGCCTGTGTTTTCTATATTTTAACAGTTTGTCAGAAAAAAAAGAATGTTGGATCAGTAGTAGGAGCAACTAGATAATAATATTTTGTAGACGCACGATAATAAATAATTATATTGAAAGCAGAGTTAATTGTTGTTATCGAATAAAAGAAAGTGCCTTTATCTATAACTTATCAATCATTTGGATTGGATGATATCTGATAAACAACGTACCTTGAGAAAACAATATTTAAACAGGGTATTGATACTTTAGATCAAATTACAGAAGTACTATTTGCACTACAATCATACCTACATTTCATTTCTCGTACGAAAGAACGAATGCTACTAGAAGAAACAGGATACGACATCTCTCGAAAGCGTATGATTAATGTATACCAGTTTAATTTTAAGAATAAACAAGACCAAGGAAAATTGACAATGGATTTGTATGGAGCGACTTCTACGTCATAATGGATTCCTAAATAAACAAGGATTGGCAAACAATAAATTCGAATCGGAATTGCATCTTCATTTTTCTGGGAACACGATTTTTAATCGTCAATATTATGAAAAGACGAAGGAAAAGCGAATTGTATAGCAATGCCACGTGACTTATTTGGTCAATATAATTTGATATCACGATATTTCCATTTAAATTATGCCCATAATTTTCACTATTCCCACAGTTGGCATAAGGGCAGGGGAATGATGATGGCACCTTAGTAAATGCAATATCATTACTTTATACACCTCCGTAAGAGTACAATCAAAAACAAAATTATAAGCTCCTAATTGATATACAGATAAGAAAGATGATGACACCTTAACTTTTATGAATAACACACTATCTTCTATATCTTCCGCTACCAAAACATTGATGTCGTTATTGTACAATATTAGTCCAGCATTTTCTGGCGCAACGCTCTGGTCAACTCAAACATCAGTAGAATAACCAATTACAGTACAAAGATCCAATACTTGGGAGTTCTTTGGGTTTGTATGACATACTTGTTCAGATTGAGTCACGATTTGGTCACACCTAATGCTTATAAATTCAAAGAGATGGCACTGAAGTCAATAAATCCATAAATGCTGTTAACATTCTTGATTTTGAGTTTCGGTAAGTAGACATTGTAGTTTTGATAACAGTCCAATTTATGCAACAAAACACAGATTATAATGAAACAAAGATGGCCAAGTCATCCGATACTAATAAAGTAATCGCAAAAGATTAAATGAATTAAGAAATTATGAAGATGTTGACTAAACAATGTGAAGAAGAAAAATATAGCTCTCTGATAAAATATTGCTCATAAAATAATGCTACATTTGAATGGATTTTATCGCAGTATATTTTTAGATAAGATTCCAGACGTTTCGAACACTTTACAGCGGTCATGGACTGCGGTAGACTGTCTAAGTGTCTATGTCAGCCCTACGAGAAAATATCCAATGAGACTATGCTGGGTAAAAATAGCAATGCATCGCTGTAAAATTAGATTAAAGTATTTTAGTTCGTAAATATATGGGAGAACTGTAATCTTTATTCAACGTTTTATCATTTCATCTTTTATGTTGATTTATTTTTCTGTAATTGGCAAGTCATTCTAGCATTAGCCGTGTCATATCGCAACGTCTATGACTTGCACGCTGCTTTAAAAAAAACTATCATTTCATTAAATACTTTCATTACGCATTATTCATCGTGATGGAGGTTTCTTTTCGTTTCTTAATATTTACATCAAAACTAAAGTTTTATTTCAGCCAATTTCAGAATTTGTCAAACTTGACACAGATAAGTAGTTGGATTTCAATTTTAGGGGATAATCTTAAAAGAAACAATCAGAGATTTTTGCCTCGCATAGTAATAGGTTTTCTCTTAGGAAATTAGAATTTTGCATTAAGAAAATCACGTTAGGAAACAACTATTTGCATTAAAGTGGAGCACAGAATTTGTATATGAGTTGAAATACTTAAAACTGTTTGACCGATTTCCTTTTTTCTTTAAAAACCCCACTAATTTCGATTAAGTACAAACTACAAGGGTTAATTTATTGTCATTCGCATGCTACTCAAAAACCTACAATCATTCTGGGCTTCGTAATCGAGAGATAAACAACACTGCCAGTAGTTCAAACACAATTAGATGAGTTAGTAGAATTAATTTTGGCGTTGTATCTAAATGCTAGACTAAATCTGGACTGAACGTCTCCAGCGCCACCCACTTTCATTCATTTCCGTCAGATCTTGACGGCGAGGGCACGAGATTTCCTGTGGTAGGGCTGGAGGTAAAACCAAGGTAAGAAACAGCTAAATGTCTGAATTTTTGATTCAGGATAAGAAGACAAGTGTTCTGTTGTCTTTTTCAACTGCAAGTGACTGAAAAGCAAGTAGACGCGTCTGTCTAACGGAGTAAAAAACAACCATTTTGGATTGTGCATTGTTCATCCAAAATTAAACTCATGTCCGGGAAATAAACTGGATGTGTCATAGTAAATAACAGTTAGATAAATAAAATTAACGTTTATATTTTTAACAGTCGAATTACATAGTTGTGAACAATTGTTATTTTCCTACTGCCAAATACAGAATATTGATATTATAAGTGTTCAAATTATAATACATACTTTTTGTTTATCCTGGTTCAATAAAGCTATTGTTCATTGGCTAGTAATCCATTGAATTAAGCAGCACGATCTAATTGTCATTTAACTTAGTCACGTTGCCTTCAGTACTTGCATGCATTCATATCGAACCTGCACTTATTGCTACAAATCCATACTTATAACCGCAAGACCACGACATATCACTAGATCCATGTTTGTTTCTTTTACTTTTATTCATCTTTGAACTTTGAATAACCAGTTTTACAAATTAATAGTAAAAGTTGTGAGACTGCAATGAGGGAAGACCGGTTGTCCTATCGCCCGTCTCTTCGCAAATAATTATGACTACATTTTCCTTTTTATTCTAGTATTTCCATTTGCAGTGATGTTTTTAAAAATGTTATCCGCTCGATCTTACAACATGCAGTATTATTTTGGGTTTTTAAAAGATCTCAATTGATTATAGTTTTATATTATTACTGTTGTAGAGTTTCTGGTCGGTTCTTCTCTACAAGAATGACATTATGGAACTTTGCACCGAGAGTCGATACTGTAACGTTCTAAAAATGCCTGGAAAACGACCTGTTTAGAATAAAACTTTTGATTTTGATATCTAGAGTTCTTATGGAATTAAAAAATAATGGTGTAGCTCCTAGATCATTTCAATAGATAAGTTAATTATAATATTTCTAGGATTTACAAAGCAGTAGGCCTACTATAATTGGTTAAACAATTTACTTAATAATATTTATATTCACACAAATTTCTAAGCCGAAACAGGATAAGCGAAAGGGGAAATATGAAACAATAAATATATATAATAATAAATTTTCCTTTCGATACTATAACCATATTTCTATCCTTATTCATTAATTGTTTTATAGTATTCATTATACGAGCAACATGTTCGTTCGCGTCAGAAAAAGTGATGCACTTGACGTCATAGTACAAAGGTCACTCTTTGACTCACGTCAAGGTCACTTGACACAGTTGACGCTAAGGGGTTTGTTGTATTGATCTTTTTGACTTTTTTCACACCTTCATATATTGATATAGGTACTCTTTATATTAGTAAAATATCGGTTTATATTTTACTTTGTTTGGTCGGCGTTAAATCGAAAACGTGAAAAGGACTTTGAGTCAGTAATAAGTGTCACTCAGTAAGATACCGTGTTTCTGACTGGGTTTAAAAAGTAACTCTTTTTAGCCAGGCAGAAAAAAATGACACGAATGTTGGCCTTTATCCCAACAATAAATATTGAAAAAAAAAAAAAGTTGAGGAGAGTTGTGATCAAACCACTTCGCAAAACTTGGTACAGACAAGTGACGTCACGCGTAAGTTCCATACAGTGTAATTTGATCAATTTATGTTTGCGGGGCAAGAGAAAAATACATTATTAATTTATTATCTATTAAATTACACGTATGGCTAACATTGAAAAAATATTTTACTATTCCCATTTATAACTTATTTGAGTTATGTTATTCTCCGGAGACTTACTCTTATTTTTAGTAGAACATAATTATGACGTCACAAATTAGTCACTCATTATCAAGGTTTTGTAATGGCGTAATTATCTAAAGGCCACAAATTTGTCCATGATATTTTAATTAGTTTTCTTAATTGATATAATAGTAACAACAAATGCATATACCAAGCTATTGTCACATCAGAAAGTTGTTAGGAACTGGCTCCGACTCAAGTAGGTGCTGTAGATAGGTATCTATCATTACTAGGCTATGTATGTATTGTTAAATGACAATAAGCCTACGTAATAACGTAATCTTGGTTTCATCACATCATGAAATTCCACCGTAACATTGAAAAGTGAAAACACCGAAAATACTAAGATAACATAAAACGTTTTTAATCGCCGACCTACGGCTCGTGGGCCAAATATTTCATATTCATAAATTCACGTAAACTTACTCTCGTATTAACAAGAGCACGCCTCAGCGCCAATTCTCACGCTTGATAACATTTTGGGAATAAATAAGCACACCAAAATTGTTACAACATTTACTTTGTAAACAAATCCGTCATCGCCAGTTCATCTGCTATAAAATTATCATATTAAGTGCCAAGTACCGTAGGAACAAAAATCTACCGCATTTATGTTCACACCTGATTTAAAACATAGACGAAAATTAGGTTGTATGAACACCGGCCGAGGCATCCAAGCACGTGATCATAAACGACAATAAAAAAAGTACTTAAATGTCGATGGAATTAAAAATAATAGAGCCGATCGGATACTCACACAGTCTAATAATAGTCTGTGTAATACATTTGTTTGTGTTAGCTTTACACATATGTTAAGAGGCTCGCTTTATCAATATCACATAACCACAACACCAATTGTATAGCTACCTACACCACTATAAAAAATAAACTCGAGTTATTGAATAATGTTACATGTATGGGGAATTACCCATACATGTATTCATACATGCCAAAGTGACGCTCACAAGTATATAAGCAATGTTACACGTAAACACTAACTTAAATACCATTGTAAAAATAGAGAGCAGGAATGTTAAATTTATTATTGCACTGCAGATATAAAATATCCGAATGCAGGCGGTAGGAAGAACTACGTACGCCTTTGCCCACCTACATACCGCACTAACGAAATGGAAAGTTAAAATAAAAAATGATTATTGTGTTAAAAAGGGTTATCGTGCCGATAAACAGATAGGTATAGAACACACACTTTCGATGTTAAAGAACAATACTTTCTATGAGTCTCGAGCGTTCCATTTTTAGTCAAGTCCGCGGACGTTTGTTGCCATGCGAAATGTGAAGGCAAACTCGCCGTCCACGAAATATCCGACATTATGAATGGAACCGACTACTGCTTTTGCTCTTAAATACATAAACCATCGACCCAGCAACGACGCGATTTTTGCTGCATAATTTTCAAGGGCATCCGTACCCAACAGAGTTCGACGCGTATGGACAATCGAAGGGGCCTCACGGATTCCTAACGAATCATGAATGAAACATATAACATACTCTTGCGGAAAACTAAGCATAGGTTACATTATATTAATGAAATTAACACAGAAATAAAAGAAAATACTTACAAACTCGTCAGCCGCGATACGTGTATAATCACATACATGACGTCATTTGACGCAACACAAACCCGAAAAATCGAGTAAAATATATAGTATTGGCTTCGAAAACAACACCAACATGAAATATGCACGATACTTTATTAAATACAATGAGATAGTTATGTCATTAACAGCGATTTAGGACATTTTACAATATTTATTTGTTGTCACCGACTCAGAGTTTTGACAAGATGGTCGCGCACCGACTGTTTTGCTTTGGTTGTCAGCTGATACGAAAGTCTGTTCTACTTCGAGCGAAACAGTGATATACACTTTCTCGCTTCCTCTAATTGAGTTAGCGCCGTAGTGCGAAAGAGACAAACACCGTGACTCTCGTATTTGAATAGGACTTCAAATATAACAAACGTCATTTTCTTGTTGCATTTATTATTGCAAAGGAAAAGTCGCAAATAAAACTATTTATTGCATGTGATGAATTGAAAAGCGGTAGGATATGAGTGAAAAGATGTTTCTATTTCACAAGAACACGTAATCATGTATCAGTAAGCTATATTTGGGTGTGACATATTTTGTTGTTTTCAGTATCAGTAGCGCCATCTAGGTTGGATGAGTGGTTCCAGTTCGTGTCTGGTCCCAGCAAGGTCATGGTTGTTATTTGTGTTTTGTTACTTAATTTCATAATTAACTTAATTTGTGTATGAATGTGATTGTTTGTAACCTTGATACAGTGAATACGTCATGTTTTTAGATGTCAAGCTATGTTATTTTGCAAAATAACATCATGGAAATGACTGCGCGTTTCGTGAGCTTCAATGCTTGTCTACTAGATGGCAGTAGTAACCCGGAAAATAACAATGATGGCGTATAATCAGTATCAGATGCTTTTGTAATTAGTAATAATATCATAGAAAGTATATTATTATATATAGCATTTGTAACAAAATACTATTATAGAACATTTTTTCTTCCCATCCTAAATTGTCTGTTAACATAATCAGTTTTTAAAGCAATAAGTAGTTCAGGGTAGTTCATCAATAGGTAGATACCTACCTACTAATCTGATAGTAGGTGTATTCACGTACTTCTGTATTATATACTAATAATGATAATTAAGAAGTATAAAGACTACAAGCTTCTAATTAAAGGTGTAACTGTAATGGCATTCAAATAAATTATACGTCCATATGTGTCATGAATTAAAACTTAAATCCAATCTACTATGAACATGGACGGATGGATTCTAGGATTTCAGAATTAATCTAAATATATGTCTAGGAGGACGAATTGTAAGCCTATTTATACTGCCGTGGTATAACTAAAATGCCGGCAGTAGAAATTCTGTCGTCTCAGTTACTTTGGTAGTACTGCTTTATTCTGTGCTTTGGTTTAAATCAGTATTATAATTAACTAGCTGTTGCTCGCGACTTCGTCCCCGTGGGTAGAAGATATAAGTTATGATTTATACCTGCCCTGTTTTTTTCACATTTTCCATTGTATCTTCGCTCCTATTAGTCGCAGCGTGATGGTTTATTGATTAAAGCCTTTCTCGATGAATGGTCTATTCAACACAAAAATAATTTTTCGATTTGGACCAGTAGTTCCTGAGATTAGCGCGTTCAAACAAACAAACAAACAAACTCTTCAGCTTTATACATAGTTCAGTTTATACATATATAGTTTATTTTATATTATAGTATATATAGATTTTTGTGATTACATGTTAATTTCATTTAAGTAGTAAGTACCGTCATTATTTGGTAGCACCTTGACTTTCTATGAGCCTTTACATGCGTACACCTAATCATTTAAATATTATCGATGTATTATAAATCAGTGACAATTATTCCATATTTTCGGTTTTCATGCATTCCTGTTGACGGTTTAACAAAAAAAAAGGCCAAGGTTGGTACTCAGACATTTAACATTCTTTTGTATTTATTTGTTTATTACACCGACTTTAACCTGTTTTTTCAGAACCCTCACAGTTGCAAGTCCGACTCGAAATTGACCAGTTTTTAAACAATTCTTAGCTATCAGAAACCCACCCTATTCAAACTCACAAAGAAATGTTATTTAATCTATGATTACATTATTTATGTGCGGGGATCTCCCCGGATTGTCATACCGTTAATCCTCAGTGATAGGCCATAGAAACTAACTTTGGAAGTAAGTTCGATCATTGTCTCCCCGACTTGTGTTATGTGCAGACTAACTTGATGTTGGCGTCTTCATTTACATGATGAATGTAGTTAAAAGTTTTCCTCGTTATGGGGATGAGTAGTGTTGAAGTTTTTGTAACATTGTTTGATTTGATTGGCGACAAGGGGTTGGGGTTTGGTAGGATTCATTCTAATGAAGTTGATGATACTTTTGAAAGTACTAAGCCTATGTTCATAAATAACATTAGTGCTATGGAGTTTGTTATGCCGTTTCTTCTTCATAGCTTTTTGGAAGCGGTGGAATTTTAGCGAATCAGGGTGTTCAATGGTGGTCGGTGCTTAGTAGCTAAATTTTAATGATATATTTTTTAAATTGGAATATAACTTTTCACTTTCTTGAGTGCTAATCTTCAAAATTGAATTTAAATTCAGACACTTCCAAACTATTACGCTCTGAACTGTTCGTTTATGATCTTTCATTTTGGCTACAGTTAGAAAAGTCAACAAAAAATCATTTGACTAAAATTATCAAGTACCTACTTCCTACCAGAATTCGTAAAACAATTAATTCATTTCAAAAGACACGTCACAAGTTTTCCCAGCACGAGTGACAACACCCCAACCTATCCCATTACAACAGCCAAAGAGGACACATCATAATTCTTAAACCTCATCAATTAGCTGATTGTTAAAGCTTACCTCGTAAACTCATAACTAGAGACCGTTTAATCAGCGGTAAGTAGTTTGAAAGCGCATGTTTCCCGGGCTGTAGCGCAGGTAAACAACGCTTCCATTACAATTTGCGACCGTTATTATTCATTTGTTATGAAAATATGAAGATAGATTGTGGAGGCAACAATGGTTGGATGGTGAATACTCCTGAAATATATGGCGGAATAGTAGCTATGAATGTTTTTGGTGGTTTATTGGGCTAAGATCCTTTTTTGTGATGGAGTTTTCTTTTCAACCGGTTTGGAAAGGAGGAGGTTCTCAATTCGTCTGTTCTGTTTTGTGTTTGTTACTTCAGAGCTTTGGATTGGATGAACCGAATTAGTTAATTCGTGTTTTCATTAAGCATGATATACCGGAAATTGATCCCATAGAATTGTCGACAAATTTTGCTCAGCAGGTAGTCTATTTTGAAGTCGATTTTACGGTTTTGTTGTGTTGTTATTGTGATTGTTTTTTTTATTTTGTTGGCCTTCTTGTGATAAGCAGTTTTAAATTACATTTTTTAGAGACGAATCGTATCGAATACTCTTCGCAGTCTTAAATTAAGTTTAGACGATTACGGTTTTGATTTGATTACCGTTGCAAAAGTGGAAGCTTTTAAACAATAAATGTATTATTTTTTTACTTGCTTTTGTCCGAGATTGACAGCAATGAATGAGACTATGATAGTTATGAGTCATCGAAGCTCCTTCTGGTCTTCTAGAAGATGCTTTCATACAGACCGACTGATATTTTGATCGGATTGTAACCTCAACCTCCATCAAAAATAATACATCAATAATCACAGCGACCAGTAATTGTAGACCTACGTACCATAGCAACGAAATTTAAATTCGTTTCCAATCGGAGTGTTGCCGGGTCAATTGTAATTGGTCGATGTTTAATTTTTATTGCTCACTTCGTTTAGGCCATTGATTGGACCAATTTGGAGAGGTAACTGACTGTAGTTTATCAAATTGACAACGTATATGAATGGGGCGATTGATGTTAATACTATAGTGAATCATTCTGATGCGATACGTAATAGTGGTGAATGCTCGGATATTTCGTTTCTCGTAGGTATTTTTTTTTTTAAATCCTTAATTTTTTTTCAGAATCATGACTTTACATAAGGTTTTCCTTTTTTGGGACAAGTATGTATTTTCTTTTTCTTACCTAACTTTGATCCTTCGCTACATCTAGGATTTCTCTGTTTCATTATTTTGGACTTTCGGCAAATATTAATCATGTCCTACTTACTTTGCAATAAATTTGCAATATATCTGTGACTTCACGTGGGACGATAACAAAAGCCCTTCGAGCCTTCGAACTACGGGCTTATGCCATCGATCAAGTAATAATAAGTTTCAACAAAGCACAGGTAAAATAAAACACTAACACACGGAATGCATCGTATATTTCAACATCAATAGATACATTATTAATTCTATTTCGCTAACATTTACACAGAATTTATTTACAATTAGTACACGTATTTACAGTTTTGGCATTACAATGACTTTGACTAGAGTATTATAGGGCCAGTCGCCCTTACGAAGATGGGATAAATTATTAACTTTTCTTGTAAACCATTTTATAACGAAAAAAGTTAATGTTTAAATAAATTATTAGCTAATCATGATACTGTAAGTAAAATAGGGATTTGAATTATAAGTTTTCATTAAAGTTGAGTTCGTTTTTTGAAATTGAGTTATATAGACAGATGGTGTCATCTCGCTCTGTCAACTGTGATAGACTATTTGAATTTCAGAAAGAGATGGCACTATCCTTCTGTTTGTATAGTTTTGTTTTGGCAAGCTACAGTATAAAAAGAGATGTAGTTATTTGGTTTTACGGTGGTTCAACTTATAATGGACAGTAACCAATTAGAATAAAATAATAATTATTCATTTTGTCTTTTCTAAATATTCTTCTAATATTCACGTTAATTGTAATAAAATGATGAGCATAATTCCCATACATAATCTACTATAAGACACAGTCATACATACATAGCTATCCCATACATTATTTACATCAATCATACATTTATTGCTTTACTTTAATACTAAAGGAACATCACAACCCCAGGACAAATTAGGCAAAGATAGAAAATCTACTTTAACAAAGGATTATCAATCTTAATTCTAAGGAATAGGTTTTAAATTTAACTGTGGTTGATACGCAACAATTTTGGTATGGAGATTGTATTTTGTTCGGTAATCATGATATAGTAATAGGATAAGATAGGGCAGTGTATTTAGTTTTATTTACATAAATATCTTCAGACATATAAAGCCTTCAGGAAAGTTAAAAAGAGTATTTATCGATGATTATGACTGCGATTGTCATCTTGCTTTTCAATGAGAGGATTTTTTTCGGCATGGTATAGCAGATTCGGGAAGGGAACCAGAGGAAGGACATCATCGCCGAGGTCGTCCGCGGCGAAGGTGGGTAAAAGATCTAGATTTTATTTTAATCCTTTATAGTCCAGAAAAAAACATAGTTTATGCGATATGCGGGGCGCACCTGGCGCATGTAATCGCGAAAAGGACTTGAAAGAAAGGGGCATTTGATCAGCTGTGGAATCTGCCACAGGCTAAAAAAATGTTATTGTGACTTTTTCATAGTAATATGCATGCAGTGTTAATTACTCTGGGTTTGTTGATTATTTAGTAATGGTAAAAACATCGTTAGGAAACCTGAATTCTTGGAACCTAGAATCACCAACCAGCGAGAGAGTGATGTGATATTTATATACAAGTTTTGCTTTTATTCTGTCCACACTGGGACAAAAAATTAGCAGGAGAAGATATCGATTCTTCATGTTGAATTGCTATTTACATTACAGATTATGAAGCCTATAGAGCAACAATTTACATTTGCAATGTATTAATTTAATATTAAATTGACGATTACTTAAATTATTACACGATTATTATTTTATTCGTTATTAAGTAAAATGTGGACCTTAAATAATTTGATGAACTGTCCTAATACACATACTTTCTAAACTATTTGAGTATCTTTGAGACACAATATACCCTAATCAGACGGATACAAAGAGCAGACTAAAACCTCATTTAAAGTAGGGGGAAATATCGCTTCAGTTGCTATACATTGCCAGCAATGATGTATTCGTTTTGATTTCAGAGCTTTGCGAGTCCGCAATGTATGACAACTCGCACATTATTCCTCGCCTCATCCAAACGAGTCTTGAAGCGGTATTCATCAACACGTGAAATCAATCGTCCAAGAAGTACAATTAGTTCTTTCGATATTATTATATTTAAGAAGTACCACGTAGTTTTACTAACTTGAGCTCAGACAATATTTAATAATAATCAATAATCACCAATTTAAAATGTATGTACACTATTTATCACCTGTTTAATTTATTAAACTGATTAATTAATTATATTATTTAAAATCTACTAAAAATATGAATAATTTGAGTTTTGAACAGAAGTTTTACTATATACTGTGTTTTAAAAAAGAAAGTCAGACGCTTATCCAATGGAGTGCTATTTTTTGACATTTGTAGAAAATATACTAGCAAAGTCAACTGACTTTACATATATTCCATGATGATGGTGTATAGAATGACCATGTTCTGTGGCACCATGCATCAAAAAGTCACGAGTGGTTAGCATTTTTTTTCCTCATATAATAAATTATGACTAGTTTCCTTTGGTATTTTTCTTTCTTTTGACATTGAAGAGTATATTTTCATTGCTTCATTAGACTAATTCTTTGGTATACTGGATATGCAATTATCCATGTTTTATATAGGACGTGTTTGCTTTTCTTATGTTTTTCCCCTCTTAAATTAGTTTTTGTCTATTGTTCATCTCTATTTTTCCCGAAGGACTGCGTTAAATATTAAAATTGATAGCTGTAGTTTATAGTTGTTGAAAAGTCGGTTGCTTGCAAGCTTGTTTTCACTTATAAATGTTTATGCTGCATTTTCCTAGAACGGCATTTTAAATATTCTATTTTACAAGTCTCCACGGATTATCCAGAAAAGACACTCTTTTGTTTTTGTAGTTGTAATTTTGTAGCACTCCATTGCTTCACTAATCTGTGGCAGGAAAAATGAAATGTTGAAGAATTAAGGATTGAAGTCTAGATCCAAGTTTAGTCATAAACTACGTAGTAATCTAAGGGCTAGGTTCCGCAGTTGAGTATCTTCCTGAACGCCTTCCTGAACTCAGGGTTGAAGATGGTGTAGATGACGGGGTTGAGGAACGAGTTGATGTAGCCGAGCCACGTCGTGAGGATGAAGACAGTGACCCCAGGGGAGTAGGGGAGACCGAACTTGGAGCACATCGCGTCGAGGACCGAGCAGGAGAAGAATGGTGCCCAGCAGAAGAGGAATACACCTGGAAAGATGACAACAGTTACTCTATCGATTCCATATCTAAAATGTACCAAAATAACCGTTATACTTCTAAATCATAACAAAATACAATCTTAACATATGTAATTCTTTGATGCCGGCAAATGTCTTTAGCTTTAAAAACATCTCCCTTTTTTAATTTTGAAGAAGAACAAGTCCTTCTTATTAATGGATACTATATTTCATTTACTTTTTTGTTAATGAATATAAAGAATCTACGCTTACAGATGTTCCTGAATCGAAATCGAGAGAAATATCGAAATGGACTCGATTACAATATCAGCACGTAACAAATAATATTTAATATTGTACGTGACGGAAGATCCGAAGCATTAACGGTGGATATTTCATACAATTTAGTAGATACTTCAGAAAGTCTTAAGAGTATGCAGTATTTCTTTTTTCTTATTTAAAAAGAAACGACTCCGAAACGTTTGAATGTTTCACAAAGAATGTGGATCATTAAAATGCTTGACCCACGTGGAAATCGAACTTGCACCAAGTCTTTGATTGTTTCTACTTCAGAAAGTATTGACGGTGCTGTTGTCTCGTTTCCAAAATAATTAAACATTATAATTTTTCGTTTAGCATAACAGCCATCTGAAACCATAAAACTACTTTTTCAAATCATGAAAGTCATAATCGCAAATTATAACTTTCATAGATTTCGCGAAGAATATGCAGTTGGTATAAAATTAATTTCACATAGTAACACAATAGATAGTACATATGTGTAACCTTTTTACTTAGTTTACTAGAGAAGCGGTTCATGAAACACCATAAAACTTCCTTACCAAGTACTATAGCAAGAGTTTGAGTGGCTTTCTTCTCTTTCTTGGCAAAGGACTTGGCTCTCAGCTTGCCGGCTCTGTTGGCCCTGAAGATGGTGAACCTGGCTGCGGAGGCCGCACTCCTGAACCGACGCCGAGGAGTCGAGATCAGCGAGCTGTTGCTTAGACGGCTGAGCTTCTTTCTGTAAATGGAATTAGAATTTAGAATTTCCTTTTTGAATAAAATTTGAGTGAAATTTTTCCAAACCCTAAATTTCAGTTGTCCGAATTAAAACTCTCAGGTACAATTTTTCAGGTTCTTATCGTTTTATCATAAACTCATATTTAATACTGTCTTAAAAGTTATTTAGATAACGGTTTTAAGCTTTAAGGGAAAATCAAAACAGCACTCTCACTCCAAACGGCATAAACGGGAATAAAGAAAATTGAAAAATTAAGGTCTACGATTTCTCGACAAAAATTGATTTGGTTAAATTTTCTCGCCCTATAGGAAAAATAGGTCAGGACGGTACTTATAGACAATAGGTTCGACCCATCCCTTGGACATGCCGTAAGGGTCCAAAATTGGAAGGCAGTGCATAAGGGATGGAACTATTATGATTCCCGTTAAGGTAGATATTTGCTCTGCCCTCGAAGGTGCAAGTGACGGCGTTTATGTTCACGAAGTATTATTATTACTGTTCAGGTATGAATCGACCTTCCAATCCTTAATATCAGCGGTAGTCAATAAAATAAAGAGCAAAAAAGTATTCTCGTTAATGTTTCGTTTTTTTCCCATCTATTCATGTTTTTGTTCCATAGGAAAAATTTAAAACCAACCATCTACCCTTCACAGTTCTTGATACGCAGCCTGGTGACAGACAGACAGAAAGCGGAGCCTTTGTTATAGGGTTTCGATATCACGCTTTGATTACGAAACTCAAAGAAAAATTGAATTGTGTTCCAGAGTATATTTCTAACAAGATTACTAGAAAAAATATCATCTATCGTTTTCTCCAAGATTTTCTAAACTTCGAGACCAAGTAGTTCCAAGTTATAAGTTAGAACAACACATTGGTCCCAATATGTGTTTAAACTCTCTAACTTAAAGTACACCTGGTTCGTGTAGTCGAGCAAACTTAGCTACGACCTCACCAAGCTTGTTGTTTCAGGAGCTCTTACTATTTAGTAGGTGTTATACTCTTGTACTAACATCGTTATGTATATGTTTTAGGAGCTTTTTTGTAAATACGCTAAAAATTTTTAACAAGAGAGAATTTATAATTTTCTAAGACGTTGATCTCAGACATGTTAGATACATAAATATTTAAGTAATAGTCGAAAAACGACCGAAAAGAGATGAGTCAAAACTGAAATACTTTTAATATCCTATTTTTGTATGGTTTGTACTCACAAACAGATAAGCGGAAAAGAAGTTACCAACAATATCGAATGATACAAAAACGAATATAACTTCCAACCCCAGAAAAAAAGACAACAATTAGCCCCTCGAGACGCCAAACTCATATAAAACCATCTGAGGCTCAAGATACCTTCAAAACACCGTAAAACTAATTTAAGGGCAAACACAAAGTTTCACAACTCAATAACTTGATCGTGACCTTTTGCCAAGCCTCAGACAATTTCGCCTAAAAGCTAAAAACTTCAATTTTTGGTGTAAACAACTTTGGATTCTGTCAATCAACCCTGTTAAGGTAACCGGGCTATTTTCATCTTCGTCGGTGAAGAAAATCAGTCTATGAGGTATAATCGCAGTTAATTTATTGTTCGATGTTCATAGTAGATTTGTCATGTTTCCTTAATTTTTGGACTTCTACTGACTACAAGCCATCAATGTTCCTTCATTAGCCCTTTTTCTTCACATGAAGACAGACATGAAGGCAGACTTTGTGATTCAGATATTATATTTGCTATGTTATCAAATACGTTGAGTACTTTGCTTTAATGATGCACGAATGAGCTCTACACCACTGACCAGCTTTAAGAGTCGATTTTAAGCGTCTTAGGGTATTATCAACTCTTAATAAAACCCTATCGCTTTTGATAAGCGAGACACCACTCTGACCTGTAGAACTCTGTCTCGCTTCAACAACGGCAAAAACATTACTTAAAGAACTAGTAGTGTTCTCCCTGATCTATCAAACCAACTAATGAAGCCTTTATACCAAAACTAATCAAATAACAACACTTGGACCCTCATGAGGAACTTGTAAGCCTCGCCACTAAAACCATAAAGGGTCCATAGATAAAATCTAATATTCTAAATAAGTACCTACGAAGTATTCAGAACTACCCTCGTCAAATACATATCGTTAACCCTCCACTGCCGATAGCTATCCTAATATTATTTGATGGTCTATTCATTTGAGGGTTGAGAACGACTAGAACGAGTGTTAACTGCTTACGCAGGGTTAGGCTGTAGTGGTCGAAATAAAGGGTACTTACAAAGAAATAATGGACGTGGTTTTTATTGAGCATTTGCTGAATCTGGGTATAGCTGTTACACGTGTCTTATTAGATAAAGTAATGTATAAAAATGTACGTGGGATTTTGTTTTTTTTTTAATAATGTCTTCAATTCCATAGTTAACTTGTTAATACCGCGCATCTAGAGAATATTTTTAACGTTTTTAAAGTGCCTGAAATAAGCCCAACTTAAAATGGTAATCAATAGTTGACCATCTGTCAAAATTTCTCTCAACTTTTGATAGTTTATTTTTCAATCAATCACATGAATCCTTATTCAACAGCAAATAAACTGATTGACTGTAAACATCGACTGGTAGCTACTGCCAGTTTCCCATGAAAGCGTAAAGCTTTCTTCTAAAATAGAAAAGAACTGACTAAGTATGGTTCGCGATTCTACTGCTGCTTGAGCTGATGAAGGAGTTCGGTTGGGCCGAAACTAGTCAAACCATCCCGATCATCATTTAGGTAAGTAAGAATTGACAGAATTGACAAGAAAATCGTTGAGTTAGTTTTAACGCTGATGAAATCAAGGTGATCTGAAGAGATAAAATATATTATAAGAAGTTTTCCACAAAGTATCTAACCCACAAACTAGATTATAACTTCCCAACCCTTTAAAAACAAAAGCCTTTCAATTAAATATTCCGCAACCGTTCAGCTATTATCAAATAATTTGCTAACTACCGTCCACCGGGCCAACAGCCTCATTACCATTTATATTTGATGTCAAAGGGTTGTTAGCATAACAATAGGAAGCCGATACCATGCACCTATTGATATCATGACACGGGATTAGGGATGCCCTGTTATTAGTAAATAGTAGGCGATACAGGTGGAAGCGGTGATTTGAATATTTTATGTTACTGTAGGTTAGTATACGTAGGTAATATATGTATGATCGTTGCGACAAATTTCATAGTTTTATAAATCGTTACTGAGCTAACAATGTACAGAATTGGGATTTTATAAATCATAAATCCATGTATCACAAATAAACGATTTGATTTGATTTAATTTGATTTAAATTTGCCAGAAAATAATACCTTAAAAGGTTTGGTTCATTATCTAAATGAGAAGATGGTTTTCGAATAATTTCTATACAGTATTAGAATACGTTAGAACCAAACAGTAATCAAACAAACCTGTATTTAAAATTGTAACATTTGGAACAAGTTGTGACATGTACCTATTCTTATAGTTGATTAACTTCCATATTTTGTTGTGATTCATTTCAACGATCGATAGAGCACTGACGCTATTCCACGTTTCTCTACAACAATATTTTCTCATGTTTTGAACACAAACAATGTCTTTAATGGTCTTTAATGGAATCAAAGTTTTATGGGACACTAAAATTAAGACATACTACAGACAGACTAAGCTAACTATCACGGTCTACTCCCTGATGTTCCCAAACCTTTTCCGACTTTTTCCTGCAGTCAAACTTTCATTTTGCCAGCAATTTTGCCCATGATGATGTTGAAGCAGATGGCGCCGATGACTTCGCATATCATAAAGTAATCATACAATATTTTTAAAAAGATCAAATGACTGCATTACAATTATATTTTGGTACATGGACTAATAATTCGATCACAGGTTAAGCTATGCTTGACGCGGTTGGTCCGTGGATGGGTGACCATCTTTGTCATAGTTCCTCCGTGTTTCGGAAGGCACGTTAAATTGTGGGACCCGGCTGTTATTCCTACATCTTTGACAGTCGTTACAGGTAGTCAGAATCTGAAAAAGTCTGACAGCCAGTCTAACCAAGGGGTATCGTGTTGCCCAGGTAACTGGGTTGAGGAGGTCAGATAGGCAGTCGCTCCTTGTAAAACACTGGTACTTACCTGAAACCGGTTGGACTGGTAGCCGACCCTGACATAGTTGGGAAAAGGCTAGTCCGATGATGACTAATAAAACAAAATACTTTCTATATAATTATCTACCGTAAAAAACTAGCGTCAGACGATCAATACTATACAGTTCTAACCGTACTCGTAATTACTGAGTTCATTTGCAGGCAAACCGCAGCAGAAACTTGCGAAATAATTATCGGATACGAGCGCGCGGTTAAACGTTTCGGATATCCGATAGTTTTCGGATTATGTAACATCACTAGCGGGAGTTTTAAAGTTTTAATTACATTTTCGTTCATTGTCCTTTAACGAGTTGGGCTTTCGGTAAAGACAGAGGAGTTTTGTCGGTTCCTAAATAAATTAAGATACCAAATGCTAGGTAACTTAAAGACAAAGTTGAGGCAAATAAAATTTAGATTTTTTATTACATTATAACGTAGTTTTATTATTAGGTATTTTTCGATGGTGTTCCTTATTGCTTACATTATTTATTTGCTCATCGTTTACTGCCAATTTCACGAAGTGAGATCATCGGACAGATTTCTTATGACACATAATTTTAAACACTGAAACACTACCAAAAAGTATAGTAAAATTAGGTCCCAGATTGGGCGCCAATAGGATTGTCAGAATCTATCGAAGCCAATGACGTTGATAATTCAACTAATAGCCACCATCACGCCCACAAGATAACAGTGTAAATAGATAGAATCGATCACTATTAATCTGAAGGGATTAGCCTGAAGTTTAATGTGTGTGAATTAAATAGATAATGAGGTTAAGCCGCCATGTCTATGTTAATTAAGTATATGTTATGTCAACTGTGTGGTGAATTAGCTCAGATAACAAACACGTATGTGAAGTAAGTAGTACTTTCAAATAACATTGCTGGAAACATTGTTTTTTCGAGCTTCCTTAGAATTCAGAGGGTCGAACCGCTCTGAATCTGAGTCAGCGTCTAATGTTGGCGATATGGTGATCAATACTTTGAGAACTGATCACCACAATACTTACCAAAATTAATAGCTCTTGTCCGTGGTTATAGGAATATACATTCTTCATTTTATCAAGATTGTTTCAGCCGTATGAGTGTACACAGGTAAAAAATACTCTCACAAACCTTCACCTTTAAAATACTGGTACACTACTTACTTCAATTCTGGCTTCTTTGGCGCATCAGTCTTATCCTCTGCTTTCTTCTCGTCTTTCTCCTTTTGCGTGGGTGATGCTGGTGGGGTATGCTCCTTCTCGGCATCCATGTTGGAAGGTGCGTACCCCGAGTCGTTGTTCGTGTTCGGATCCATCATCGGGATCGGAGATGCGAGGTTCGCCATTATCCTGAGAGGAAAAGAAAATGCTTATATAGGTTTTGGACGATAGATGTGGATAATAAGAAGACAGCAGCTGAGTTTCCCGTTGGTGCTAATAAAAATAGGAGATAGCTCAAAGTTAATGTCCTTTTAATTGAGGAGAAAATAGAGGAGGTAATTTTATGATGTCTTTCTTGCCGAGATATAAAAGAGAAGATAAGTTTTACTCCATATGTGTTCTCAGTGTTCTGAGCCTTACCAACCAGTGGCTTATCATCACACAATTTTATTTAATACTTTCCATCACCTAAAAATAAAGCTAGTTTTCTAACAAAACATCCTAAAATCCCATTATTACTCCAATAACTCGTGCCCTCCAAGAGTTAAGTACCTAATCCAAAACTCGATGACAATGGGACCCCAAATTAACCTGCACTTAGAAAATTTCTTTCATCGCCTTTCAATTCAGTCAAACGCAAGAAAATGTTGGAAACTTCAAAGAAGTTGAAATGGTCCTATAAATTGAGTGGCTGCACTTACACCGGATCGTTGGTTTCGAGAAATTATCGCCATATTTGAAGTCGTTTTGCTTTAGAATTTCAATTTGTTTTTGAGTCACGCACACCTGAAGTTCGAAAAAATCTAAGTTCTCACGTTTTTTTTGGGTTTAGTCAAGCGTTTTTGGTAGTGATTTGTTCAATAGGTATCTGTAATTTAATGTCTAAGACATGTTATGTTGAAGCTTTGATTAGTTGAACGTGAAAAGCGAAAAGTGTTTTTTTTATTTATATTTTCTGAAGAGTTTCTTTGTTAGTATGAACGCGCAAATCTCAGGAACGACCGATCCGATTTATAAATATCAATATAGGATAGAGTATTTTTTAATATTTATAGAAGAAGGCTATAGGAAATACATGAGCACGCTAATATTGAAAAGAGCAGAGAAGCAGTCATGAAAAATGTTACAATAAACAGAGTAATATGCGTATACTCTAAAACTATTAACCCGATTTCTTAACCAAGCGGACAAAGTCGCGCAATACAGCCAGTAGTAGTAAATAGATGATTACACCGTGCTAAGTAAACTATAGAAGATTAAAAAACCACTATGCTAACGTTAATTCAAACAACATGCTTAATGCATGTGCCTGAAAATTGCACTTGCCAACTAAAACCAGCTTTCAAGTTTGCTAATAAAGAAAAATGGCTGGAATTTTCGTCGGTATTACATAACACCACTTCGTATGGGAGAACAAACACTACCATTAATCAGTTTCAGCGTCTGTTGATAATAAATTTGGTCTGAATCGGTTTGTCTTTCATGATTTGTCGAACTGTCTCTTGTTGGGAGGGAAGGGTAGGCTTGAAGATGTTGATGACAGACATTGAAATGTGTGCGATGAAGATAGAGTAATTGATTGAAAGATGCAAAAAGTTTGTTTAAACTACTGTCAATAAATAAAGAATATCTTTATATGTGACATTTTTTCCACATCTAATAGATTATAATTTAGTTTTTACATTAAATGTTGCTTTGCTTCTTATTTGTATTCTATTTTATATTGTTTTATTTGAAAGACAATTCTGTGCTGTGTAGTGTTGCGCCGTTTTTCGCAACTAGAGTACCTAAGAAGCGTTGATTGGTGTGTGAATCAGGGTGCTATGTAATGTCAACTTAAGAAAAGAGTGACGTAGTAACCTTCTTGGATTTTTGAAGATTAAGCAAAATACTAAGGCAGAATAAAAGCTAAGTATTACTTAATACAAAAATATATGTTCTTACTAATAAGGTTAAGCTACTCACAGTCCTGTTTCTTCGACCACAGCAGCCAACATGAACCTGGCTGATCTGGAGTTGACTAGCTCTTCGGCGTATGCACCCATCTCTGTTCTTCCAAAGCTGTAAGAACAGTTATAGAAAGAGACAAAGCATAAAAAGGCAATTCTATTACCCGATCAACTCGCAGACGTAAACAAGAACGACGCACAGCAGACACACCTATGACATCGCCTTTATATATCATTCTTAAATGCCTTAATTAAATCATTGCCAAGCAAAATGTAGTCGTTAATAGTATCTTTTCAAAAAATACTTCCGCAATAAGGGATTCAGCATCTAGACTCAAGATAAGCATTAGTGGATGGGCAAAACTGGGTGCTGTCCAATGTAATCTGACCTGAAGGTCGAAGTAAGTGCTACTTAGTAGCCTAATTTGAATAAATGACTTTTGATTTTGATTTGATTTTGGATCACACAAAAGCTTGCCTTACGCGGGATCAAACCTGCGACACGTCTCGCACATTGGCTTTGGCGTGGTGACTATACCATATGACTATTAGACTGTATTGTTTCTGGAACATTCCTTTTTATACGGAAAACATTAGGTTTAAGTGAGAAGGTCAAAGAAATGTTTATAACCATGTTTGTTTGCTGGAAGTTATGGAAGTATTTAAGTGATGACAATGGCATGGTAACAGTTTACGTAACGTTAAGTATTCCCATAGTTTGGCGAAATATGCTAATATGGAACTATGGAAATATGCGGTGGTTAGGAGCTGACGTGTTTAAATACAAGGTCGCAGTTCTAAAACATGTACTTTATACATTTTTGTAAAGTTTTCACGGTCATAATTATTCAGTACATTTCCCACAAATGTATGCATCGCTTTGCTAAAATTGTACATGTACATTTTAAATGGCATTTTTGAAATTTGTTTTGCAGCGAATTTTTTGTTTCAGTTATTTCGATAGGAAAAAATACATTTGTTACTCATACACTAGCTTGTGATTTCAAGCAAATATTAATTAGCCTTTATCGAAAAGGCATAGCTTTTAAAATTTATTTCACGGGCAGTTATTTCTACACGACTATTCAGAAATATACTCATTGTACTATTTTTTCCATATCATCTACTCACTTGTCTTCATCTTCATCCTCATTGCTTCCTGAGGCTGTGTTAGTGGGAGCATCTTGTAATGACCCGTCGAGGCGCTGCGTCTGAGCAACGTTCTCTATAACCACAGCTGCTGTTCCACTGGAGACTGCTGAGCTGATCGCCGCGGACGTCTTCTTGGCTATTCTCTGCTTTTTCGCTCTTTTTCTTATTGCCTGTTAAATGTTTGGTTGAGGGATTTAATTATTGATGTCTCAAAGACACTGATTGTTTTAATTTATAGTAACTTTCGTGAAAGTGATACATTATTAAATGTACAACGGTTGAGTAACTCGTATTTACACTCGTATTCAGACCCAACCATAGTCCTTAATCATGAGTGCATTTAAAGTAAATAGTTGCATCAATTAACAACTGTTTGCTGTCTTGTGTATTTAATAAGTGGAACTTAGTATAAGAACAGATTATAGATAGTGGGTTAAACTTTGTATACAAAGACTTGTATTGTTGAAGTTGACAAAGCGAGAAAGTATACAATATGGAAAAAATTAAAGCGGTACCACCTTCTTCAACTGCGTCGTACTTTAAGTGCTACTCACTGACCAAGAAAAAAATACAAACCTTAAAAATATTATAATACAAGAACATCATAATGATGCAGGGTATGTAGAAGGATCCAAGCGAGGAGTATATCACGTAATCCTTGTTGTTGAAGAGGCAGTCGTCAGACCTCCGGTCTGGCGTGTTGTTCAGACCAAGGACGATCGGAGACCCGATGGCGCCGGAGACCAGCCAAGCCACCCCTATCATAGACCAGACCCGCGCGTTGCTTTTGTGCTTCGCGTATTTTATTGGCTGCGTCACGGCTATGTATCTGCGGACAAAAGGGCACTTAGAGCAAAATGTACTAGAATTTTAGCCTTTTCGTTCACTCCGTAATGATTTTATACAATAAGATGTGAGATTCAATGATTTTACTAAAGATAATGTAAAAATTCAACATTGTGATAACGAAATAAACTTAAATATAAATAAGTTAGATAATTTTAAGATCAAGTAAAAGAAACTTATACATAAAATTTAATTCCTGGCTAGATTTTTGCATCTGATGCTTTTACAGCACCTCATGCCATTATTGATCTTATGTATACATAAATAAGTCGTATAATGCTTGTCGTAGCCTATTATAATAACACCTGGTTGAATAGACACAAACGAGGCGAGGTCTGAACGTTATCACTTGCGACCCACTGACTCTATTAGCTGCAGGGTAACGTATCCTGGTTTTCGTCGTGGAAAGGAGACGCACGCATATTGTGGACAATGAAAGCTGACGTCACGAGTTAATAAATTTTGGAGTAGCAAAATTAAAGACCCCGTAAAATAAGGTTGAAGAAAAAAAAATACACTTGCTAAAACTCGATTTGTATTTTTTTAATATTTGTAGGCAAAACGGCATCAGTAATAAATACATCATTTGTAAAAACAAATAAGCTAAGCTGTTGCGGTTCATGAGACAACTTGGTGACAGACGGACAAACAGACAGACACACGGCGGAGTCTTAGTACATCATTTGGATACAGACCACTACGAACAGATAAATTGAAAACTTCTTTTTAATGGATTCCGAATGAGGTGTCCACACGTGTCGACGGAACGTGTTAATTAAGTTTTGTAATTAAGGCCTGACAATTTAGCTGTGGGAGTGATACGGATATTATCTATTCGATCTAGAACAGCCATCGAAAGGTCAGTCCAACGGAATAGTAATGAAATGAACTTTGTTGGCTATTTTTAGCTTATCAAACAATCATAATTAATTAGTGAGAAATAATTCGCCGACCCCAACATAGATGATAAAAGGCTAGGTTGATGATGATGAGGCTAGCATCAAGTATTGTGCTAACAGCTTGTGAAAAACAAGATACCAAAATTAATAAGTACCTCTTAGCATTCCAATTATTCATAGTTGGCCTTATATTTCGCTGAACCGACTACATCCATACCACTTTTGAAACAATCATCCATGACACACTTCAATCGCTGTCGGACAGGAACAAGTGACATCGGAAAGCTATCCGGATGAAAGAAAATATCGCGACGATATTTCCTTGATTATTCTTATGCACTACTTACAAAGTGTGAAAGAAAACGTTATAAGGATACCTTGATTCGAAATATTAAAATATGAAATTGTATATATCCTAATATTTATCCAGATAAGAATATATTTTCCAATTGCAACTAATTTTAGCCTTCACTAGAGACACTCCCCCAATAATAAATATCGATTTCGTACCCTACTATTACAAATTATTGTAATATGCCACTATTTCAGCACTGAATCAACAAAATGTGAATCCTATAAAATTGCGCTTAACAAAATATTTTCGCCGCAGCATCCCAAAAAACAATAAGACAGAAGCACGTACTTATGTGCTCGTGTTTCTAAATGAAAAAAGCTCTGATTCGGACACGCCGAGACGAAAGGGGATGATGAAATAGCTGAGGGGTGCGAAATTGGGACATAGGAGCCAAAGTAAAACAGGAATTTACCGTTCAAAAGGAATTGCTTGCAAATCGTTCTCGAAGATGGAATCGAATAAATAGTTATTTTTATTGGTGTCGACTAAGAAAATTAGTTCATTTGAATATATTCTTGTGTCTGAGTTGGAAAAAGATTTTATTGTTTGTCTCAAGGTGAACGTGGATAATAGTTGTGACTTACAACTACATTTAAGCGATATTTTCGATGATATTTTCACAGATCGTCGCTATAACAAAACAATAAGAAATTGAGGTTTAGTAACGGTTGGTACGGTCAAAAAATTGGTGGATTTTTGTAATTTTGTTCGCCCATAGCCTGTTTGCACGGAACTTTTGGGGTCTCGAGTCTAGAATACAACATCTTTTTCTTTAAAAATCTGCTAACTGGTAGGATATACTTTCTTCCAAATGTCAACTTCCTCTTGTTATTTTCGATAACTGAATACAATAGTTGGAGCACAATATCTCTTGTCTAAAGAATGAAACACGGTTCAAATGTCACAAATGATGCCTCTAAGCGGTACTGTGAATACTGTTTATTTTAGAGGAAAATTGTCGTGAAAATGCGCATGGATCAGGGCAGGAAAATCTGAAGCTTGTTCTGTAGTATTTACGTTAACGTTTATTAGTTTTTTTTGCATATATAAATAACGCCAAAAGCAATAACCTAAAAGTGTAGAATGAGGATTTTTAATTATTATTTAGGATGTGACAATTAAAATTTTCAAAATCACATATTATAAACAGAATTAATTTACTGAAATTAGATATATATTTTCGTTTCTTCCACATAGCCTAGAATAGCATAAGTGTCACATCAAATTCACTTCGAGAAAACCGGTCTTACATTTAGGCCTGTAAAATAAACACGAAATTTTACACCCAAAAAGAGATTTTAGCAGCAGATGCCAATAATTAGAGTCGCTTAGCAACATCCGAATTTCAGTGAAGCAATCAACATTAGCTGAAGCTATTAAGAGAACACCCTTCTGCTTCTTGTAAAACGTTTTAAGAGATAGAAATCTAAAGTATCTGTGTTGAATGCCGCTGTTTATTCCGTTGCTATGGCAACTAGAAATTACCTCCGTAACTAGACGGGTATTTGCACCTCAAAAAGTATGCTCATGTGTTTTGTGTTAGAGTTTTGCGTAACGCTTTGGGAGTTTTTGACTTAAATTCTGATCCCTGACTAAGGAAATCGTAAAATACGAAGTTGTGAAATTGGATGTCGTCGAAAACTTAATGAGATGGGTGAATTTCCCGGACCCAAAAATTGCGTGGCATCGATGAAATCGGTACTAAAAAGCATTGTTATAATGTTCTAACATTTTTTTTTAGGTAGATGACATAAAAATCTATCTGTAGCACTAAATATTTTATTAATATAATTAATAGGTTTTCCAAAAAAAAAAGTTAAACCACATAATCTTTCATCGCCGTGTTTGTCCACGACTCACCTTGATGTATTAAAGTCATCATTGATCAAAAATGTATCGTTATTTATATTAAAACTTAGTTTTATTTGGTTCGTGAATAGTTAGAGTATTGACTCGGAATACATTTATTCAAATATTTACACAATACAACGTATGGTTAATAAAAAACCATTTGTCCCAGAACTACCTTTCATCGCCATGTCCTAAACATATTTGAGAATATTGCATATTCTAACGTTTTGCGTCGCTCCCGTTTTGCGTTAAACGTTGCATATAAGTAACGTCGAAAGGCTAGACAAGGAACGACGTGTGTACGTGCCTGCGTTTTCGAGCTATAATTAAAAGTATTCAATTTTTTTGGTACTGGACATTTTTTCTTTCATCGCCGTGGATAGGTCTAACTTCTATTTCAATAAGTTTTTAATCTCGATTGAGCATTCAATACAATGCCATTTATATTTAGCTTATTTGTAAAGTGTTCATTACTGTGAATTATTACCAGTTTTTTAGTAAATTGAATTATACCCCTTGATTTTCATCGCCGTGCTCTCATTTCCGTGGTTTCCGTGGACAAAATTTGCTATGGCAATGAAAAAAATACACGGGAATGAAAAAAATATCATCGCCGTGCCTTGTAAAACAGTTTCCTTTCATTGCCGTGGCCACGTGTTTCATTTCCGAGACTTATGTTTGTTTCGCCACTAGACAGGAATGTATCTATTTATAGTTATATTATAAAAATAATATCATGTGTGACTGGATTTTTACACATTATATTCTATTATTATTGCGTATAAATTAATAGTATTTATTTTTGTTTCAATGATTAACTTTATCATTTAAATATTCTTGTACACTATAATAACATTTCATTGCCATGGACGCCTGTTTCATTGCCGTGCATGCATGTTTCATCGCCGTGGCACGGAATTTTCAATCTTGTATATCTCGTTAGTTTTTTAAGCTATCTGCTAGATATTAAGCAAAACTGCATATCTGATCGAAAACTTGAGAAAACACTATTTTTTATTGTTCTAAAGTTGAAGAATAAAAAATCCACGGAAATGAAGATTTTTTTGGACCTGTTGAAATTCACCCAGATAGGTCCTAACACCGTTTTGAAAAGTCTAGTTTACAGTTTATTAGAGTCTAGTTATACCTCACTATGCTTAATAAGTGCAAGTGCAGTAAAACCTGCTTTCGTAAATTATTATGCAAAACATGTAGGCCCATCAAAATGCTAGATATATGATTGTCTCAATCCTTATGTGTCTTTAAATCGATCGTCCTTCAAACCAGAGCCAAATATAGCCCGCTATAAAAAAGACATAAACAAACATGCTTATTAACTAAACTTTCTAATCAGCCGATTTTCGTAATTATCATAAAAAAATATACAGTAAAACAATTTCAAGTCAAACCAAAACCTACATCATCCAAGATAAACACGATTGATCGTCTCACCCTTAACACGTAAATAAAAAGTAACACGACAAAGAAAGATTGACGAATGAATTAAGCCGCCAAAACAGTTGTACAAAGATAGATAAATGGCTACCCTCACTCACTGTCTACCCCGGAAGGGTTAGACGTGACACGTTGCCCCGGACTGCCCCGGACAAGTTATATAAACTTCGGAAGCCAAGCTGGGTAAGGCTTCTGGTTTTATTAAGGTGTAAATGTCTGATAGTAAGTGGGGATAAGGACTAGCAGGAAGATTAGTCCTTTGCTCCGAATTTGTTGGTCCTTTTAGATTTTTTTGTTTGTAGTCTTTAGTGGTAAGGGTATTACTATCAATAGGAATTTGACTTTTCTTTTATCCCTGTCTGTCGTCTGTCTTTCCGTTTGTCTGTTTGTTTGTATTTGTCTGTCTATCGGTCTATGCCATAATAGTTCCCGGGTGGATTTAGTGTTATGTATCAAAGGTGTGAAATATGTGCGAGTGTTCTTAAACATATTGGGTAAAAGTCGGTGGAGTCGGGAAAGAATAATGGAATGTCTGCAAATATACACGAGTGGGGACTGACATGCTGCACCCAAAAAAAGTCTATTAATGACTTAATCAACAGCATTGTGCATTATTCTCATGCACATCTTTTACGCATTAACGTATGCTAAGCTGGTACAAATTCATTAATACAATTTCTAAAGTGTAAACACTCGAATATATTTTTATAGAGACTTAAATTATAATGTCTTTGCCAATATAAATCTGCTAAGGATAAATTGTATTTAGATGGATACATTTTAATTTGAAACCCTGACTTAATCAGTTTAACGAATCCAAAAGTTATAATGGTCACATTGCATTTTCTCTATTCTATATCTATCAATTTCCAGACATTTTTCAATTATTAAGACAGTAAAATGCAAACCAACGATACAGAATAACGACTTCAATTATCACATACTTAGCTAAACAACTCGTAATTAACTTTTTATTATCTATATACTTTCGTTAATGAATTGTTAGAAGCTAGGACATTAAGCTTACCTTGTTAAAGTATAAAACGAAACACTTAAGCGGTCTTCCACTTTGATTGTTACTCCTGGTTTAAGTAGCGTGTAAACGGTTACTTTCACATTGTTTTTTAAGGTTACGTAAGTAAGGGGTAAAAACGGAACCAATTTACTAATATTTATGGGTCCGTGTGTCTGTCTCTTAGATGAATTTCATGAACTGCGATAGTTGTTAGACAGTTGGGATATTTTTATATTCACTATTGCTACAAATAATATTATAATTGAGATTAGAATCAATTGGTACCTACTGTTATAATTTTGTGGGAGATAATTTTTTATAGCAAATTTATTTTTTGTTAGCGTTTTTGTACAGAACCCTCAATGTCGCGAATCCGACAGGCACTTGCCCGTTTTTAAAACGTAATGTTTACAGGGTTCTTGTAATACGTTTTACTGAGAATATTCTACGGGGTTTTAGCTTCATAAAAGGTCAGAAAGGTTGTTAAGTTTATGTAGATTTAAAGATTGTTTTTGTAAAGGAAAATGTTGTCGGTATAATTTAGTATAAGCTTTAATTGTTTCCTTCTTATGAAAAGAAACCAGAACAACATCTAGCATGCTTAAAATGTTTGACTGTCTGGATCGTTTCGGTCAAAATTTTAGTTTCTTTCAGAAAATATATAACACTTTTGGTCCTTAGCTCCGAAATTGCAGGAATATAAAAATTATAATTTAGATACGTTACGGAAAATATAACAACAAACAGCAAAATAAATACCTTTTCAAGTAAAAATGATTACATGGTAACATATTAACACTCACCTGTCAACAGATATAGCGACTAAATTGAATATACTTGACGTTGAGCATATTACATCGATGGCTATGTAGCAGTCGCACGCCACCGCCGGCAGACCCCACACGCCGTTGAACTGCGAACAAGACGAATAGATCGTTAACATAACGAACTAATATCTATCTAGCTATTGAAAAGATCTATTTTAACTGGGTTCGAATGGAACGAGAATTCAAATGATTATTGGTTTTGTTAAAAAAACTCCCGCACTAAGGAGAGGCCCGGGGTGTCACAAACATTAGACACAAGAACGGGGATCAAACCACTCAGCGATCTGTGCATTCAAGTTGATGTTAAATTCGTTGTAGATTGTATAGTGACAACTATATAGCATGTTGGTATGGACATTCCTTATCATTCGACGTTTCGACGTTTCAAAAGGTATACCCGTGACCAATGAGCCGAATTTAAAGAAGGTTAAACCCCAATAAAAGGATATAAGTAGTTACTTCAACTGCACAATTAATTAAAAAACATTACAAATAGGCCTTTTGCAGACATTTCCAAAATTTTCGCATTAATGGCTTCAGTTGCGCTGTTCTAAAATGTCAGTCTTATGGAGAAAAGTCGGCCAGAAAAGTAAGCAAAGACTTATGCTTTAAAACTGTAGGTGTGAACCAATAACGTCTTATTTCAGATAAAACAACTTATCCTCCCGAACCCTTAATAGCCTAGTTAAGTCGTGCGGAACAAGATTCAAACAAATCCCAAAATAAAATACATTTTAGATTATAATTGATACGAAAGAAGTCTCAAGTCCCCGTTAAAGATACTTAAATAAAATATGGGGTCCTGAATAATGATCATTTATGATAAATCATGTGAATAATTCATTTATCTTAGAAATTTTCGATTTGTGCCCAATTTGATTCATTACAACATTTCCATAGGATATTGTAACAAAGTAAGGTTGAGTCAATTAGATGAATAGATTTAATTTGCATAGTTCAATAATCGGGGTTACTATATGGAGACATGGCTCAGAGAGTTAGGATTAAATATAGGGTTTTGGCGACACTATTGTGTTGTTGTTCAAATATCTATCCAGTTTTGAAAAACGAGTCTGAAAATTACAGTATTTATGTTTTTACGCTAAGATTCCGGGAGTGACGCCAGTTTTAACAATTAATAATTCACTTGTCGTGTGACAATTTTAAAGTATTTATAGTATGTATATTTGCAGGTATAAGAATTTCTATAATAAATTGGCAGGTACAGCAGTTCTGGTCCTTCGATACAAAACTTCGGCCGTACTAATTATTTCTTGACATTTTCCTTAATTTTTAATGAGTAATATTAAACTTTTATACAAACTTAAAACACGAAAAGCAAAGTTTCGTGGATTAGAAAGCGAAAGGTCAAACAAGTATTAAGAAAAATCTAAAACCGTATTTATATTTTCATGAACTTCACTAACTTTTATGTAGAAAAGTATTTTTTAATCAACTTCATAAAAAACATTAATTAGTACTGAAAAGGAAAAATAAAGAAAAATCTTCGGAAAAAATTTAAGGTAAGATAGATCCTTAGATCACTTAGCCTTTAAAAATATTACTTCATTTAAAAAGTAATATTAAGAAGATTATATTATTATCACTGTGAGTACCAAATAAAGTGAAGTTAACTGCCCAAGTCAAGATTATTCGACCTTTTTGCGGATAACGGAAAATAAGCTAGACAGATAAAACTTTATGGGGTCAAGGTCAGTTAGACCATAAACATGAGTTTCCTTTCCAAACTGGATGAATAACTACTTTTGTTCATGCAGTTATGGCAAGTCTGTTCTGCATTTTTTGCCACTAAATTCAATTTCAATCATTTTTATCGCTTTTATGCTCCGGTCCTCAGGTTTGAGTATTGATCACTCTCTGTTTCAAGTTTAGATCATCCATCTGTTAGAAAGAATTTGTAAAATATGTATATACAAAAATAAATTAGTCGAGAAGTTAAAGTGAATAAATTAGTCACAAGTTTGGTGACCAACAGTTCGGTCCGAACCCGTCCGAAACAACCTCTATAAATATGTGTGTTTAAACCAATAACCAATTATGAATTCGTGTCGCGAAATAATCACAATAAGATATAAAAGGCAATCAAGACCCATTCATTTACTCACTTTCATTATTCATTTTAAAATGTATATGTTTAATACTTATTACAGAAACCCGTCATAAATAAGAACACGAAGAAATCTCCTCATAATTTATTCAAACAAATTGCGTACACAAAGACCGAATTATCCGAGCCTATCGTTTAAGCCTTATTCGTGTATTGTGAATAATGATTAGGGCTAACAAATAGCTCACATCATTCTTCATATATAGGCATCCATTAGACGAAAACATTACTCCTAATCTCAGGTTCATCAACAAAGCGCCTTCCTCCGCATAATTCAGCAATACCTACGCTACGCCTCCAAAGACTGATTGTATCTCATTTTTTCTTTAACCTTCGCAATAATTTACTTATTTAATAATGTAATATTTTCGAGCTTTTGTAAAAGCAACTTATTTAAATTCGTATGAAATTTATTCCTTTAGATGCTCTTTGAATTTGTATTCAAGGTGTCCTTCGGTTGGTGACCGTACTTTATTTATTGGAAACTTTTTGATCTAAAATTTAGTATGCAGTCTCAGTTGCTTAACTTAAGTGAATAGTCTAAGTGATCGAGGGCTTTGTGTGTCAAGAACCTAGACTACTAAACAAGCTTTTGATTTCTTATTCACCACTACTATGCTCAAAAGGACCAATTTCATTAAAGACCAAAAGTGCGATTGAAATTGACTTCATCATTCAAACGACTTAGAGGAACACAATAACCCAGTCTAAATTGATTCCAGGCACATAACGTCTATGCTGGCTTCATACAAATTGCCGGGCGATATGCAAATGTCTGCCCTTGTTCCATACAATTGCATCCTAAACTATTTCTACGCCTGGCCTCGAGCTGGCGAGCGGTAGGCCTCGCTATCATTAGACCTGCTGTCTCGAGGGGTATCCACATACAACGAACTTGTGTTCGAATTGTTACATACAATTACGTGTTATGGAATTGTTATATTGGTCTGTATGACACTTGATATACATCTAAAATACTATTGTTTGTAAGACAGTTTGAGTACTTGAGTTAAGATTGATTTGAGGGTAAATATTACATGTCAAATTATTGTAGGCTATAATCACGTAGAACAGCTAAATAAAACATGAAATTATAGAAGGGACATAATAAAACATTGGATTTTCCGCGAATAAATTACAGCAAAAACACCAAAAAAGACTCATTCCTTGTAATTTAATAATTTACCTCATTAGGACCGTTTTGGAGTAGAACGTATGGTTGACTCGGTAGGAAACTGATTGTGCAATCTAAATAGGTTTGCCCAAACCCCCGGTACTTGTGCTCATTAGCAGTAATGTGTAATGTGAACAGGTGGGGTAATGGGAGAAAATGGCGCGGTAATGGACCGAAGGACCAAAATCCTTGTTTCATTATTATTGCTTTGTTAATTTAAACTTTGTTCCTGTTGTTTGAAAATAACATGGTATGGTATGGAGATGACATTTCGTTATGATTAAAACAGTGATTTTTACCTATCATCTCCAAACATTAGATTGTTTTCTACTGACGTAAAAGATTCAAGAAATGACACTTTTTCTAGAGGGACTCGCCAAATAATGAATATTGGTCTCTTCGAATATTCAGATTAACTAGATACAATATTGACGAAATTTTCTCAAAACTTCTGAGTTCTAATTTAATATTTATTTATTTCAGGTACACAAATAACAAAATGTTTTCATATATTTAATATTTCGTAGAACTTATTATGTTCAGTTACAAGTGGGTGTACTATATTATTTCATTACTTCTGCCTTCGGGATATAACTGTAACGTAGGTATATATACAATATCTATTTGTTTTAAGTGTGTAGAAACCTAATCCAAATTTCTAGAAAATGGATTACCATTTTCAGGAATGAGTATGTATGATCTGGTAGAATCGGTAATTCGTTAGATTTATAATAATAGATAACCGTCATTCTACAAATGTGCCTAATTTAAACGAGTCATTTACTTTCGCTATTCACAAATCTCCAACTATTTGTTTATATTCGAAAATTTAGTTCCAAGACAACGTGTCTTGTTCCCAGGCGATTAACGCTTCTTAGTATATTTGATCATTTATTAATATTAGAGACAGAAAAAAGAATCTCTGAGTAAGCTTAACTCACAACGCGTGTCCCAGAAACCGCCTATACTTCTTCTAAAACGATTTCTGTTTAATATACTCCAAAATCGAAACATCTCTATACTCAATTACACATTTCTCTACAAACTTTCAATTCCAATAAACAGACCAAAAATTCAAATTCAAACCACGTTTACGAAATACGTGCAATATTTCTTTCTCATTGAAATAAGAGTATCTGACTATACCTAGCCTACATAGGACCCACGTGAATAGATCCATTCAGACCACGTTCAGATGGCATATGTAAATAAATAACAGGCTGTTCACAAGTGGGACAATACCGGGAACTTTGTGACTCCAATAATATTGAACAGGGTGTAGTTCAGACAGAAGGCTTCGGGCATTTCAACGTGGGTTACATTGTACTTTTTGCATGGTTCTATAGAAAAGTTGAAAGTTGCTTCGGTTACATTTCGCATTTGAAAAACTATTTGAATTGTTGTTGTGATTGTTTTTTTCTTATAATAATACCAGTCATTATAGTCATTTATATCTCTCTTCTCTTAAAAAGTCCGGGATAAAAACTATCCTATGTTCTTTCTCAAGGTCAACTCTATCTCTGTACCAAATTTCATTAAAATCAGTTCAGTGGTTTAGACATGAAAGCGTAACAGACAGACAGACGGACGTGACAGGGATTCAGGTTTATTCACGATGTTTTCCAAAACTCTACTTGATTATAATTTCGGCTTAAACTGCCATTATCTGACTTCGTTCAATCGATACCACTGCTGCAAAAAACGGATTTTTTATTACAAATTCATCTTTACCAGATGTTATAAAACAAGCATGAAACACCACTTTTCACTATCCGCTTTTATTGAACTTTTATTCGGTATTTTATCCATGTTTCCACTGGCGATAGGTCACGCATGCCAGATGCTAGTCATCTGGCGGGCGATGCCTTCGGAAAACACTTTCCATCCAATCGCTATCAAAGTCTACAGCCAATATATCAGTCAGGTGAAAATGAAGTGGCGTCCGCCTAACATGAAATATGGGAAAAGGGTGCTTTTACGGTTATTTGCAGGAAAAACAGGTAATTTCTACGCGGATATGATAAAGGATTTATGAAGAAGGAAAAATATTTATCGTTACACTTGAATTCCCAGATGCGGGGAAAATGAGTCTTGACAGCTTATTACGTTATTAAGACGCAGTTTATTAAAATGTCATAAAACATCTATACATATAATAAAATTGTAGAAAAGTGAAAACTGTACATTGAATATTTTTAAAAAAGAATAATTGGAGGGTGGTCTAGGAACGATTCCGATGCCGAAAATATGATTTTTAGAATTTTTGTCTGTTTGTCTGTTTGTCTGTATGTATGTCCGGAAAGATCTCGGAAAGTACTGAATAGATTTGATTCATATTTTCAGAGAATATCAACAAGAGGTCCGGTCAACATACTTTTTACTTATTATCTCGCTTTTCGATACAGGGGGTGAGCAGGAGCCTTTTATATCTATACACAAATATCAAATTATCTCATAAACTACTGAATATATTTCGTTCAAATTTAGCATGAACCTTACTGTACACATTATACAACAAATATACAAAAACCATAACGCTACTATGCAGAGGGCATGAGCAGTAAAGTTTTAAATTTTTGGACTCACCCGTAACATCGTGTAATACAATTATGAGGTGTATTTTCATCCCATTGAGTAGTAGGCAGCACGGTCATCAATTTACTCCAAAAACATCACGCTATTTATCTTAAGACTTTTGGCAGAGCAATAATATATTTTTTCGAAAGTAAATCATTTTCACAAAATCAGTCATTTTATTCTCTTTCAAGTCTAATGTAGACCTAGCGCGACAGTAATTCAAATAAAAGAAACATAAACTATTTTTACTTTTATTATTATTCTTTTGATACAAATGTTACTTCGTAATCGGTACATTCTTGAAACAAAGGAACTTAAATTATTTTTATTTTTATTGGTTTACTAAAATTACTCAAGTTCAAATGTGGAATGCCGTAATATGATTTTGTGTTTATTTACGATAGGTGTATATACCTATGTATTTAGCTCGGTAATGTTGGCGATGCTACTTCAAGATAAAAGAATTCGTAGTGACACTCAACCCAAAGTTGCATGTAGTTCACATTGATGTCATCTATAATTATGCATAACAATAAATTACTGAACGACACAGTTAATTATATTACCTTAGTTCATCTGTAACAACTAGCAACAAAAATATAAACTTTCAAACAAAAAAAAGCCTTTCAGACAATGAAATAATGTTTTCTTAAATTTGCAACATTACATAGGCCAAAAGTATTTCGGATAGAAAAGCCCAGAAAACTTGCATAAAAACTTCATAATAGGTATGCAATGTGAAAGATCTATAAGACCCAAGCTATCAATGAATAAGAGCGTACGCTAGACGGTTTTTGACATTATGTATCTATTGATAGAACAATGTCTACTGATAACTGGGATTTTTCAATATTTTAACGATTTGATTGGTCTACATCGCCATTACAGAGACCGCACACGTGGCGCTTCCAAAGATTCCTTTAACAATTTATTGTAATCTCTACTTATTTAAAATTTTCTTCTTTCGTAGCCTGGTAAAAACAGGGGAAGGAACGAGACTGAATGAGTTTCTGAGATCCCAAAGCTAAGCCGACGAGGATTAGAAACATATTTTTGGAAATTTCTCCAATAAGGCTGATAATAGCGTGTAGCTATCAGCACTTACATCCGTCACACAATGTCTGGAAAATTCATTGTGGCTGTCGGAATCGACAGCGTAACCTCATAACCAACCTCATGTAGTCTTTATTTAAGTTCCATTTATGCAGTAGGGATGACGGTATTTTACTTCAATGATCGTCAGGTAGGTTAACGAATAAAATACGTAATTTTTCTTTGTAAATTGGTACAGTAAATAGAACTCATGCGCATGAAGACACTTTTATGTTCATATTTTGCTTTGTCGTAACATCACAAATTGGACATATCCTATACTTTAGATTTTTGTCATTGTCAATTTAAAAAAAGGGGTGTCTGATATATTTTTTTTCACGCTATTTATTTATCAGCAATTTAAAGGCAAATTATGATCAAAACACCAGGGGGGCAAGACAACACGTTTACCAACTTTTTTATTTTGGAAATATTCCAAATGTTTGTGAGGAAGATCAGTTTTAATATTAAGAGGACAATCAAACACAACGTGTTTCAGGAAACCGTTTATCTGGGCGCAATTTTGCAAAGTCTTATATCTTATGACACTATGTAACATCCACAGTTACCGAGCCCGACTCTCACTTCACCAGCTCCGTCCACAAAAATAATTTGACATCTTATTTATATCGTCAGAAAACATCGTGTGGGAAAATAACAACTGTCTGGCTATCACTGTTCCTGAGAAACAGCCAGGTGACAGACAGACGAACGGACACCGGGGCCTCAGTAATATGGTTCTGGTTTAACTCTTTGGTTACAGTACAATAATAATTTTATGATATCTCATAATCACTATCATAATCCGTCTAACAATTTCAGGTGTAGGTCGGCCAAAGAACAGACGTGCTCGAAAATCATAACCCACCTAATTAGAAAATGGAAACCCTCGAAAGTAAAACATTTTTAGCAGAAGTGCTAAGACTGAGTTATACCTTCTGTTATTTTTTCATACTTGCATCCCCCCCCCCATTTTTAAACGGCTCGATTTGTCAAACATGTCTTAACGAGCACTCGCACATAATTTACGTTTAAATTAAAATTGTACAATTCGTTCGGAAGCTATGATGTCACAGACAGGCAGGCAGGCAGATATGTCAAAGTTATAAGCCCCTCTTTTTGGGATTAAATAAGAAAAAGTCATTAAAACAGCTGTGAAATATTTGACACCAGGATAGTATCGTAAATGATGAAATGTGTTTGATTTAAACATTTGATAGTCTTTGGGCCGCTCAAGATTCATTACAATTTAGAAAAAAAAGCAAGCTTAAAATGTAAAAAGAAGTGTTTCATTTTCAATATTGCATTACATTTTTGCGATGATCGTTATTATTATACTTCATAGTTGTTCACATCTTGAAAATCACGCAGACAAAGTCGCGGGCAACAGCTAGTTTGAAATACAGGAGAAAATACTTAAAAGACCAATGTATTGAATGTCAAATGAAATTGTTTGAATAAAACCGATCAAGTGCGAGTCGGATTTGCAACACTGAATATTCTGTACAAAATGGCTAAGGATAAACGAATCGATTGAGTGACAAATAAATTTGCGGGTTTAAACCTAGATCTTTATTGTTAGTACGTGTTTTTATAGCGGCAGCAGAAATACATGGTCTGTGAAACTATCTAGCTATCTCAGTTCCGATGACTAACGGACAGATGGACAGACAGATAGTGGAGACTTATTAGGACGGTTTGTTTTATACCGTATGGGTACGGAACCTCAAAAAATAATTTACAGTCCTTAAAATATTACAACGTGACAGTCTATATGGAGATTGACAATATTAATAAACCGATGACGACAAAAGATAATACGCTGGAAATGAAATAAATGGACGTTTCACATCCATTGAATATCAACACACTTTATTCACTTGCAAAATTGGGTCTCGGTATATCAGACTTCTGGGCTACTACCCATATTGTAGGATCAACCTTTTGGAATTATCTAAGCCAGGCCTTCATTTCCAGACCATTGTCTAGGCGTCCTAAATCAGCCCAAATCATATTACTTCCAAAATTAGCGACACAGTTCTTTACAGCTGACTTCACAGTTACACCTCTACCATGACACCACAAAGCGAACTGTGGCGTTTGTAGAAGCGAGAGGTCGTATTACAACAGTAGCGGTATCTCGTTTCTATGATGGCAAAATCGTATTTTAAGAGTCGATGGTAAGGGTTCTGATCAATTGAGTGGTCACCAATGAATTATGGCTTTTAGATGGAACCCTTTCTATCGCTGAACGGAAGACGAACAAATCGAAGTTCTTACTCGTCCTTATATTTAGTAAAAGGCTGAACGATTTCTGCCGAATTCGGGAAATGTATTTTTTTGTTGTGAGGTTTTTTTGGGAAGTGCTTTGATTTCTTCTATTATTGTGTCGGAGTTAACTTTAGGTATCTTGACTTCTCAATCCCCATGAGTACATTATGTATTCTTATAAAACGGTGTTGGGTGTTCAGATTCGTTTAAAGATTACACTTTTTTAGAACTTGCAAAGACAAGACATTTCCGTGTTTCTAAAACATACATTTCAGAAAAGTAAGTTTTAACTTTTAATTTCAATGTACTTTGACATCAAAATTCATGCTAGTAGTTCTGTTATAAAACGTATCGGGGTAATGGTGAAGCAAAAATTTTTGGGATACCATGGTCCAAAAGGCCTTTGCCATTTTGTCTGGGATATTGTAAATTTTCCATTATTGCAATGCTTTTCCAGGTTAATTAATAACTGCCTTTGCGATTCAGATCACTTTTCTTATTAAATGTTTGGCAGTTAAGATTCCTAGGACGATTGTCCAAACGATAACTGGTCAATTTAAAAAGGAATTCACATTCAAAGCGTTTAAAAGTTTTAATCGGTCATCTTCGATCTAGTAACGACTTTTGTCGGAATCTATTCTTTAAGTAGGTCAGGTTAGAAGAAAATAGAAGGAAAAGGACGGTTTCAGAGGAATTTAAGATCCAATTAAATTCTTTTTTATACGTATTGGCTTAATTTTACTGCAATTTCTCATCCCTCTTTCCGATTTGTTTTATTGCTAAACGTGGTTATTAAGTATCGTCACGATGTTGTTTCTTATTTACCTTGTTTAATAAATGAGAGTCAAATACCAATCAAATATAACTTGGTTATTTCTATTACTAATTTGTCCATCCTTGCATTAATTAAATTAATTTACAATTCTAAAATATTTTCAACATTTTTTCAATGTCGATTTTAACAAATTTCGCTCAGGAAAGGGATATTAAATTTGATCATTTATAGATTGCTATTATAACACACATCGATGGAAACTTTCCAAAGGATAATAATTTCATACTTATATGTATATGAAGTCACAATTATTATGTAGTACCATTCACACTAAAATGCGTACTTTGGGAGCCTTCGAATGGTTTCGCATTCAGACCCTTTATTCATGAGCTCCAAACATCAGATGAATCATATTATTATGTGCTAACGTATATCCTACATGGAGTAAATGAGGAATGAACGCTGAAAAATGTGCGCGATCACGCTTCCACACAATATAATTAATGAGAACGTGATATGGGGTGCCGAAAGGAGTGTTCTTTATAGCGAGAACGAAATAGGCAAATAATGAAAAGAACACTGGGTTGTGACGGGAATTCGATTTTTTTTCAACGACTCCCGCAGGGAGTAAAAAAAAACGACCCCCGCGTTTAGAAATTTGATCCTTGTACTAACACGATAAAATAATAAAACTATTGCCAGCCTATAAATGTCCCACTGCTGGGTACAGGCCTCTTCTCATTAAGGGAAGGTTGAGCACTGACCATTCTTGCGTACTTGGTGCTTGCACTTGGTGTTGTATTGGGATTACAATATTAGGAATCCAGGTTTCCTTTTAATGTTTTTCTTCACCGTTTGTAAGAAGTGCCTTTGAAGAATAATTAAGTATTACAATAACTTTCGTGAGGCGGATTCGACTTTCGATCCAAGAGTCGAATCCGAGTAAGTAACGAGTAGACCTTTACTAAATAAAACCTTTCAACAGCTGGTTTTCTTGAACACATTGTTGTTCCATACATAAAATCGTTATTAAGACTGGATTACAACATTACATTGTATATACACTATCTTCACCTCCAATGAAGTTGTCTTGAAGATAACAAAGCAAGTGAATGTGCTCCTACAGGTGCGCACCGTACAATGTACATCATACATTGTTCGGTTATTAAAGACTGATGCTGAGATGTAGTAATTAAAGGTCACGTTTGTAACTATTTTAAACTTATTATAGACGTAGCCTATGATTGAGAGCCGATGGACAATTTATGAATTACGTGATTTGTAATATTCATGTTTAAAGTTATTTTCAGAAAAATCATTATTCTTTTTTTATATTTTTTCTAGACAGGGATCTAGTACTTCGACTGCGCCGAGCCGAGTGAGTGGTGACACCTTGCCAAACCGAGAGTGCGCGACGTGGGTCGGATTCGATTCCCGCGTAGGACAAACTTTTGTTGATCCACGAATGCCTGTCCAGAATCTGGGTATCTTTCTGCATGTGGCTTGATGTTTGTAAAACAATGCCTTAAATAAAATTATTTTTGAAATAATATAACTGACAAACTGATTCGTACAAATGCACCAATTCTTTCTTTGTAGTTCATCAGCTCTATACAGTTAACTTGTAGTACTCATGACAGTTCTGTTCCAATCGAGTCTACTCTGGAATCCAACACTACTCAAGTTGAGGCTTGTCTCGAGTGCTACTGCACTCATCGACAGCTAATGGCGCTGAAAACACTCGATCGCTACTAGATCTTGGTGCAATAGTACCATTTAACGATCGAATCAAGAACCGAATCTTATTATTAGCTTGGAACCAGCGCTAATTTGTGGCTTGACAAGAGTTGGAAATACCCTCAATCGACAGATAAAGACGCTAATAACAGTCGGTTGCTAAGATTTTGGTTTGGTTCGATAATAACGATTTGGACAACATTAATAACCAACTCAAAATAAAGAAAAGAAACAACCAAGTCTAGCTGTTTCATAGGGTTATAAGAAGAAGATGAAAGTTGGCTGCAGCAAAAAGTCTTGGCTAAGGAACATCAAGGAGTGGACCTGGATAGTTAGCCTAGGAGAACTGTTCCACTGTGTTAGTGATAAGGAGGACTACAACACGCTGATCGCTAACCTTTACTAGTTGGAGATTCACCAATATAAGTTGAAGCCTACGACTATCTAGTGTTGCCTCTGTTAAAGAAGCCCACATATTGCGAACGGTTTCTGACTAAAATTATAAGAACAAAGCCCAAACCCCCGTTTCCACTTTTAAAATCTATCATGAAAAAGTATTTATTCACGACATAAACTACAAAAAAATAAAAACGCCTTTCTGCACCTTCTTAATTTAATCAAGCTTAAAGTACAGTAACCCTTAAAACAATATTTTTATATAGTTGACCCTAAACTACTTTATGTCTTCCAACTCCAGCAGTAATTTCTAAAGCACTGGCTGGAGATGAAAATTTAATATTTAAAAAGATATTTGGTGAAATACAAGAGTCATATTTGGGTGAAGGTAGAAACTTTTCGACGTAATATACATATACACTATTAACTTGCTGTTAACGATGTAACAAATTCATACTAATATTATAAATGCGAAAGTATCTCTGTCTGTCTGTCCCGCTTTCACGCATAAACTTCTGAACCGATTGAAATGAAAACTAGGTACCGCGCACTGTAAACTGAAATCCACGCGGTCGGAGTAACTGGCAACAGCTAGTGTTTCATAAAATGCATAATAAGGAAGAATTAACAAATAATTGATGAACGTAGTACGGAGTGAGTCAAAAAAACCATTCCTTTTTTTAGGTCTACGAGATAAAAGCTAGGCTGATTTGGTCGGTGTATGAAGAATAGCAACGCATTGCCATAATCCGACACAAAATCGCGGATGACGTAGCACGGTGGTTCAGGTTTAGTCAGTAAGAGTCTGACACTACCCATTTCCTCCCCCGAGGGAGTGGGTGTCCATGAGGATTCCCCTGCCTTAACAAAAAATAAAAGGCTAATTTTGGTGGTCTTCACAAATACTTTTCCTACGCGGGAATCGAAAGCGAGACACGTCTCACTCAGTGTATTGAGTTTACGCCATCCGTGCAGTCCGTGCAATCTTCGTAGACGAGCTCATAGTTCACTTCTACCTTCACGTGGGCCCTTTATACATAAGTTCATATCATCAAACATACCTCCAGTCGTTCGACGCCTACATTGAACTAGTTAATTAAATCCCACTAACCTGACAATACGGCTTTTCATCAGAGATTAACCCTTATCTCGCTGAACCAACCTAATTGTATAACCCTTAGTTGATAAATTCTATTTGCTAGAGAAATTGGCTGTTTTGGTAATTAGTGGGATAAAGTCATTATGGTACCTGTGACCGATTATAGCGAAATAAGGTTATATGTAACAATAGGAAAAAATTATGAGAGTTGAAGTTTTTTAAATCTGCATCTTACAGAAATTGTAATAAATTATTCGATTTGGCATGTTTTAATTTCAAATTACATTTTGTCAAAAGCGGTGTTGTATCCTTATTGGTAAATGTAACATTATTGTTTAAGTTTATAATTAAATGATGTTAAAAACTAAGTTAGCGTTTATCAATATGGGCGTTACGGTTAAACTGTGAAAACGTAACAGACAGACAGATAAACTAACAAAGACACATTAGTGAGTATACTGTTATCTAATAATACTCAAAATAAATCCGTTGTCCATGCTATTCAGGTCATTATTATAATGGAGGTATTATCTAGTTTGTATTATGTTGATTTAATTCAGGAAATGCTGTGAAATTGTGAATGTATTCGTTTCATGTTTTTAATAGATTTGTTTGTTTTGGTACAAGTCTGTTAATTTGTGTATTCTAGAATTACGATAGACGTTCAAAGACAAAAATAAAATAAAAATTCAATTAGTATTTTGAATAACATTTACAAAATTAAGTTTTATAAGAAGCTTAAGCTTTTTAAGGTTAGTAATAAACCCTTAAATAAAAGATTTCTATTAGTTTATAAAAGACATTACTTTAATAATGAATATTCTGATTAAATATTAAATAAACAAACTTTTAATTACAGATTTCATAAAAATGTCAAAAAGAAGAATATTTCGACTAAAATTTTGAAGCCATCAAGAAATGTGATCAATTTATGACAGCCTTAAATATTTTTGACATTCCTTTTCAACAAGTACGTAACTTAATTTGACATTTTCATTCCATCAAGAGATTTTACTACCGTTAAAACTAATAGTAAATCCACTATTGCATTGTGGTAATTAATTACAAGTATTGACAGGGCCGTTTTGTAAAATTAATCGGGCGATAAAGAGTGACATCATTAACATATTATTGACATTCGAAATGTGTTACTTTGTGACTAACCTCACCTTTCTTAATTTTAATATGATCTGAACTTCATAGAACGACAAATAAAAGACCTTATAAAACAAGACCGTACAATTGGCATATCGTAACCTACAAGCATTGCCATGTGTAGGCTAAGGTATCGATTGTAGGATATCTTGGTAGGCGGCAACATTTCTCTTATATGGGAATACCGCGCGTTCCTTTGTGACACGAGTATTGTTGTGCCCGGGTGTGAGCCGCCGATACACACTACTCAGACGGATTATCCGGTAATTAACGTCACTGGCCCAGTGTGTGACTGTGTTAGACGGTTTTTGGTGAAGAGAAATAAGATGATTGTGAACTTTGTTTGAATTTATATGTTTTTGAATAGATTCAAATATAATTGTTTGGATTATTGTTTGAAGTCTTTAATTCTCTTTAATATCAATTTGGTTGAGATCTCTTATATCTTTAATCATTTTTTTTACATACGTTCAAGTTTTTGCTATATGAATGGGGCTACACAGATTCTTAGTTTTGTATTTTGTTTATGGTAGATATTATATTGCTTTAAACGAAAAGTATGTTCTAGTTTAACAATGAATAAAAAAAACCATCAAAAAACATGAAAAAGAACTCACCAAATAATAAACTCCGAACGGCATCACAACAACAGCAACTAACAAGTCAGCGACAGCGAGACTGACTATAAAATAGTTCGTAGCTGTCTGCAAACTCCTTTCTCTCGAAACACTTAATATCACTAGAACATTACCGAATAATGTCAGTACAGGAAACACGAGCAGCGACAACGCCCAATAGTTGTAGTCCACGTCACTACACGTTCCATTTTTAAACGTACAGTTCGTATCACTGAAGGTATCGTTAAAAATATCGATATTGAAATCGGAATCGGTATTGTTATCGATATAGTGATGGTAGAACGTAGTGTTGGGGTCCGGCGGTTTTATTTCAATTATTCTCGACGCGTCCTGACATCCATTAGAACATAGTCTTGGTACTGTCATATTTTGTATTGAACCTTCTTGGTTATTCATTGTGGACTGTCAATGCTTCTGTTACAATATTTATGATTTATTTGTTAGCCATTTTCTTGTCTTCTGTCCTTGCATCCATTTTGAATACGGATGTCATGTTTCACATTACGGATGCAGGGATCCGTTTATAGTCTAGCTTTATGAACTTGTCTATAAATTTCATGATGTCATTTGATAGAAATGGTCTTCATTGTTCAATATTTGATGTTTTTATTCGTTTTTGTTGTATGTTTCATTTTTGCCGCCATTTTCTTTGAACCTGGAACAATATAGAGTTCTATTACCAAGTGAATCATGAGACAAAGATAATGTTATTAGGGTCAGTTGAATAAACATATTCATGTATTAGCCTTATGGGAAAAAGATAAGATTATTATTACTTTTCATCTCATTTAAATATTCTTAAGGTATCCAAAAGTAGATATACAGTTTTATATTAAGATTAACAATTAATTATTAACACTAATTCAAAAGTTATATTAATAAAACATACGTAAGTAAATGGATTCTGTAATTAAAGTAAGACCTTCAGAAACTTATAAATAGTAAACATTCCATACATCTTTCTAATTTACAAAATGGGATTCAAAGAAAAAGGTTCAAAAATTCCTTTTACTTAAATTTAACCTTTAACTTGATTTTAATGTCAAAGTTATATTTATAACTGTGTTGGACCGTAGACCTGAAATGTTTATCACAATAATTTTGTGCCAAGAAATTTTACTTCTTCTTAAGGAAAAACGTCAGGAATTTGTTTCTCGTGTTATGAAAGATTTCACAAACAATCTAGTCACATGCATATACACCCAGACCAATTACAAACATTTGTGGATCAAACAAACGCTTGTCCTATGCGGGGATCGAACTGTCTGTAGTCGTCAGTTTATTTCAGAGGAAATTTAAAATAACTGCCAAAATACGAGCAATGCCGTAACTATCAAATAAAATCATCTTCCATTCATCGGTAACTGAATCCAGGTTAGAATTGAGTTCGAGGAGAGCGTCCAAAGATTTTCAGGAATCAACCCACATATTGGAGACCAACCAAAAATACGTAATGAAGTCAAAAATGTTTTACTGACAATGACAGCTAATAACCTCTCCACTAATTGGTATAGTGGCTGTAGCTTTTTTAGAAGTGTGCCTTATTATTTTCCTTCAGATTTAAGCCTCGTAGCGTGATGTTCAGCAGTAAGAAAGTTTCTGTGAAGCAATAAATTTAAGTACTGCTAAGAATGTTTGTTCTTGTATCTTAATGTTTATTCTGTACAACAATACAAGTTTCTAAACAGTTTTAGTACATTCGTTTTCTCAAATAAAGCAGTTGTAAACTTGGAGTGTCATCATCGGCCTAGTAGTAAGCGTAAAGTTAAGAATTATAACAAAAAATACATATGTTTGTAGCCTGGATATGACCTTTTAGTAAAATTCATTTGTCGAAATTACAACTTTATTCGGATACCACACTTTCTTAAATCTTTTACAATAATCTTTTAACCGTACATCAAGCGTAGACGTATTTTCGACGCCAGAATTGCCCGTCATGAATTCTCCCTTTCGCTTCCAGCCATATTTTTTTTTGTTGCACCTGATGCATTTTAAGAAAGTTTCTTAATAAAAACACTTTAGAAAAGCAGGTCCCAGGCTTCGATCTAAAATATGCCGAATAGCCGAGTGTTTGAAGTCACCAAGCCAAACCCTCTGTGTGTAACGAGTCACAGGTTCGAACCCTGTCACAAACTTTATCTGAACCAAGAGTGCTTGGACTGACTCACTGTTTGTGAAGACCTCGCGGCACAAGGGCTTATAAAAATTAAGCATTTTATCTATTTCTTAACGATCATCAAATTATTATAATAGTAGTCCATTACATGAATATCAATCAAATATAAATAATAAATCAAGTTCAAGGTTCATACGAAAATAAAATAATTATATTACGATCAGTAACGTTATTACTTGTATATAGCTTTCTATTTTAAGATATCAGATTAAACAAGTAATTAATTATACACAACAGATTATTGTATAAATTAATTAATGTAATATTAATTATAGGTAGAATTGTAAGCCTGGTTAATGACTGATTACTTTGATAGAAGTTCATTGGTCGACAAGGTTGAATTATTTATGGGAAGGTTTCACAAACATTCAAGTCACATGCACAAAGGTATAAAGACTCAGGACAAGCTTTCGTGGATCACACAAATGCTTGGACAACATAATACTTGTCCCGCGATGGACAAGTATTATGTTGCGTAGAAATGGGTTTGGCATGGTGACCTCAACCACTCGGCTATCCGTGCAGTCAATGTTATGATTTTATTTTGTATCGATCAAAGCAGAGTATAAAGTTATTAACATTCGTATATGCAGGGTACTTACTAGGGTATGAATGCAAGTGAAATGTAATAAAATTGACCATCACATAGCCTGGCTACCCTGAGAGGGAAGTCAAAACTCATTCGGATATTTCTCTAGTGCAGTAGTGGTTGTTTTCGTCCAGAATGCGTGTCTGGGTGTCTTAGAGCAAATAACTCGAATGTTTGTGAAACTGCCCACGACACAAGGATTTAATTCCTCAATGCGGACATCGTTTTCTTAAGTATAAAAACAGAATAGAAAATTCTGTGGACCTTAACGATTGTAGAAAAGTCTGGGGACTGATTGCATCAACTTACAGCTCACATAACGTCACCACGTAAATCTTTTTGAAAGATCATAAAATGCAGGTTTGTAGCCTAACGCATTTAGATACTGTATATTTTCGCTTGGTGTATCACCGCCCTAAGACTCAGTTTTACACGTCCAAACATATTTGGAATCGAATCCAATTACGGGGGATATAATGGCAGTCACACCACTCACACCACTCGAAGCCTTCCTATTAAATCAAGCCGATCAAATATACCAATCATTTTTAAGGGGAAATGAATATTACTGAAGTAGGTATGAAGCTTAATATTTGGTATTTTGTTAAGAATTTTATGAAATATTTTTAGACTGAAACTCTCGTTGTTTTAAAAATAAAAACCGGTCAAGTGCGAGTCGGATTTTTGACAGAGGGATAAAATTGCGAATTCCACCTACTTTATGACGGTAATAACCGTCCATTAATTTCGACTTTTATTTTCTGTTATAGCGGCAACAGAAATACAAGGTGCTGACTGGGATAGCAAAGTCTTAGTAAAAGGGTATTTTCGATACGGTCCCCTTAGTACTAAAATTTTTAAAGGGATAGAAAGGTAAATGTGCCCCACCCCAGTACCTTCAAATTTAAAATAACAGAAAAATATGATCGAAAAAAAATATATATTCAGAAAGTGATCTAGTTAGTAGCCTCTTTTAATATGTCATAATAAATTGTAAATCACAATTTACCTTGCATTGAATCAACTCAAATATTCAATAAGAAAAATATGTTATTTGATGCTACAGTGCTACGAAGACCTTCATGAGCGAGTCTAACTCATACCTCTCCGCATTTTAGATGTGACATAAATGCAAGAAATTATTTCATAAACAAAAAACATTTCTTAATTTAAATGTCAACTGCTTACTGTCACGATCACTTAAATGTCAATCACTTTTAAAAATATAATGTCAGACAAGAATCGTGTTCGTTTTTTTAAATTACTTTTAACAAATAGAAGTTGTCTCTTTAAAATGAATTCTGCAAGCCGTGCTCATTAAGAACGTCTTGTTATGACGTAATTAATGGAAGACTGGCCTTTACAAGTTCATACCTATATTTATTCTTGTGTTTTATTTTTATTGCAAATACTTATAATAATAATTGAAACACGAGTAGGTATAGGTTATCAGTTCAGAACATTTTCTTTTTAATGACTTATTTCTTGTGACGAAATAGGGGTATTATTTTCTTTTTTTTTTACTCCTCTCCTGCGATAAGAAATTTAACAGCCGCTTTTTTTTCTTAACCATTCAAGTCACATGCATAAAGACACCCAGACTCAGATAGGTCACACAAATGTTTATCCTAAGCGGGGATCGCGCATTTCATATTGTGGGAAATGCGTGGAAACTTGCAGATGCTTAAAAGACCCTACGTTGCCTTTTTGCCAAAAACCGAAATCCACGCGACCAAAGGTCATTAAAGACCTCAACGTCCATTTCTATTGTATTTTATTTTATGTTTTAGGTAAAAAATCTAAAAAGAATCTGGACAACCAAAATAAACGTAGTAAATAGAGAATGGCTCTGTTTGTATATCGAGTCGTGCAAAAAATTACTACGATATTGTTCATAATATCGTTGTATTTATTTTTGCCCGTCTAATACGCTCTAGGGTAACAGAGTAGAATTTCTGTTGGTTTTAGTGTAATTGAGCAGTGCCTTTGTCAACTAACTCCTTAATGATAATTGTTGTGATATTATGTTTCGATATTTAGTCTGACAACCTTTGTGCTAAATGCTTCGAGTGTATCTGACATTTGAAGATTTCCACTCTAAGCTATTATATACTCTTTTAAAAGAGAGAGGTTCGTTAATGCACGCATCATATTGCTCGAAAAAATTATACAAAATGCTTAGTGTATATTAAAACAATAATTTATAAAACAAAAGACCATATACTATGATTTCTTGGCTCAACATTAACTACTAGTACCTAATGCCTGCCAGCCTGTAAATGTCCCACTGCTTAGCACAGGCCTCTTCCTATATTGCGAAGGTTTTTTTACAGGAACTTCTCATAATAATCTTATGTTCAAAGAAAGCCTTCTGCTACCCCGGTCCATAACTTGCACCACTGTGCTATACAGTATTTAATAAACTAAAGCTCAATAAAATCGTGTAAAGAAGGTCCGGTCTTAGGTTCAATTCCTAGTCGGGTCCTTTTATTAAGAAAATTTCATTAGCAACCCGGCTGTCCGCAATAATTAGCAATGCCCCTCTACTACGAGGGCCGGCAGCAATGTAGGTTGCCAAAAGCTCAAGTAACAATGATTTGCAAAAATGAGCCTTATTCTTGTTTTGGTTAGTTCTCACGTTCGGTTGTGTGTATTCGTATTGCTTTTTTATTTCAATCCCGTGTGTAATATAATAGCAATATAATATTGAGTTATTTTGAGATTTGTGATTTAAATTAAATATTAGTAAGGAGTAAGACAGTTTATGCGTTCAGAGAATGAACGCTATAAGCGAAATATCAAATAATGTAACAAAAAATACAACATCATGATCTTTTTTTCGAATCCAAAATCAGACAAGAATCTAGAAACTCAGTGAAATATAATTAAAACACTTTGTAACAAAATATTTGCTCGCGACGTGTTACACGTAGAACAAGTATTTTGTGATCCACGAATGCCTGTTCTGAATCTTGGTGTTATTGTGCATGTGACCTGTAAGTTCGTGAAACCGTCTACGACACAAGGGCGTTAAAAAAGAAAGGCGCAAGTCAATTATTCAATTCTATTAATTAAAAAAGCCTCTTGAAAATTATTTCAAAAATACATTTTGTGTTAACTACAGTAATATTTATTTATTTACATACATTGTTTTTCGTAAATAATATCCTATGCTCCGAAGCTACTACTAGGACTATCTTACATCATAAAATCAAATTAATGTTGACATTTTCAAGGATGTGTTCTCGCATAAAATGTGACTGCGATGTTCATAAAGGTCACACGATTGTTTTCCACCCTAAGTAACAACGCTTTAAAGGTCAAACAGACACTTCAAGTGACGAGCTTGAAGATTGTAATGAGGACTCTGATTGTTTGTTGTTTTTGGGCGAAGGAAAAGGATGACTTTAGGACTTTATGAGATAAAATTTGCCTAATTTTTAAATTATTTTATTTATGTTTGTATGGTACGATTAAAGGACGAAGAAAGCCTTGGTGGATTTTCATATTTAAATATTGCTTCCAAGCGACGAGATTTTTATCAATATTTTTTTGAACTGTCCATACAAACTTTATTTAGCCGGTGACAGGTTCGTGTGACCAATTTCATGGTTGCCTGTTTATTAAAAAGAAAGTTGTTAATTTTGAAAAAAACTGTCAAGTGCTATTCGGAATAATCTAAAGATAAATAAATCTAATTTTACAAATTAATTTGTGGGTCAAAATTTGTCACAAACTTACAAATGACCAAAACAATGTTGCATCTTATACATTATCTGTACAAAGAATTACTGTCTACCTATTACAATTCTTGAGATAATGTATGGTGACGGACAGACGGACGGACGGACAGACTTACGGACAATGCAGTCTTACTGTCTTAGTAATAGGATTCCATTTTATATAACTAAACAATTCTAATCTAACCTCGAGAGGATTAAAAAATAAAATACAACTAAAACTATTATTATTTCTCTCATATAAAATGCCGAGAAATAAACGTTAGGTGCGTAAAAATTGTTAGTTTTGTCCTGACCTTTAAGCATTTCAGGAAAATTGCGTTTGAATTCCCCTGTTCCTATTAAACTCTGTATTTTTCGTGTTTAAAGGTCATGCGGTTGTTTTGAACTTGAATTGGAAACAGCTAACTGTGACAGGCGGGCGAATGTTCGGTTAAACAATTTATGTTTTATTTTTTCGAATATATTATTATGCAATACATATTGTTATGTGATTATTACATTTATATGGTACTGGTGCCTCATCATCACAGTGTGAGGTGTGTCATGATATGATAATTAAACCAGGCTTTATACGTCCCAATTGCTGGATTCAGGTCCCAAATAAGATTGCAGCATTGATACCCACTCTAGCTCACTTGGCTAGCTACTTCAGATTTCAATGTTTAGAACCCAGTCTATCAGGCACATATATTCAGTAAAATATCAAATTTAAAATCACATTACCTGTACGATTGAGATACACGTTAATTTCGTCACAATAAATTCGCTTTTACCACTTGTCGTAGATGCAAAAACTTTTGTTCAACCATTACTACCTCTTTCGTCATCCAATGCCGACTTCATTTAACTTGTTTCTTCAGTGCCAATTTCTACACTTGACTCATGATCTTCACTTCTCTTTAGCCCATTACCACAAACGAAGTCTAGTAGTTGCATCCGGAGGTTCATATTAGTCACAACAAAACCACTTATATCACCACAAGATGCATCGTCTATATGTTTTCGTACTTTCCTAGTTCTGCCACTCTCAAGACTTATTAAAACCGCTAAGAACCAGGAGATTATGAGAAGAATAGTCACATGATACCATTCAATTTGACAAAATATTTTAGTTCCTATTGAATATATAATCAGGAAAGACCTCAGAAGGGAGGTAAAAACTGCGCGAGCCGGGATAGCGCGTACAATTGAATTAGTTCCTACCGAGACACTGTTAATGGAACGCCGGCAGGATCGGTACACTCTTACGCAGAAGTGATTGAAAGATATTTGAAAAAGTCTAGTAGTTTAAGTTACGAAAAAAGAAATTTTTTTGTTAGTTCTGGAATGTCTTTGTAAATAGTCTTCTATTTGTTACTGTTCAGTTTCCGTACACGTTTTATTTAAATCACTTGACGAATTTTAGATCTATTAAAATTAAAATTTTGGAACAAATAAGAGTTTTTAGGCATAACAATTTTAATAAGGAAATAATAGTCATCAATAATAGCTGTATTGAAACAAACATATTTTCATGCTACCTTAAACTATGATAATATTACAATAAGTTATTGTTGCTTACCAGTATCAGAAGCATTTATTTGCCAATCAACCGAATTTAAATTATTAATCTGTAAAGTTACTTACAGATTAAGAATTTCAATTAAACCGCCAGAAATCTAAAGAAAATTTAACATTAACAGACTTGAAAACTCAAAGACATGTCGAGTCAATCAGCTAAATTTTTTATTGGAACCCGAAACTTGTCACCGCAATCCAAATGTTCGTTAAGTTTCGGGCTTCTAAATGGAGAACCTTGTGTGGTTTGGCCTTAACTCAATTCAAAGGTCAAAATTGGGGTCAGGAATATCCTCACAATCTTGTGCTAGCACGTGTTGAAGTTTGTAGATGGTGTACGTATAACATGCTATGTTCCACGATATTATGTTCTACTGAAATTCCAAAGTTGGTAACATAAGATCATTATTAGTTCAGTTACTAAATTATGTTCAAAATATTATCTATTTAGTGATGAACCATTATCTACGAGTATAATATTATAAACGCGAAAATATAAATCTGTAATAATATTATAAAGCTGAAGAGTTTGTTTGTTTGTTTTAACGCGCTAATCTCAGGAACTACTGGTTCCAATTGGAAAAAATTGTATTGACTAGACCATTTATCAAGGAAGGCTATAGGCTATATAACATCACGCTGCGACTAATAGGAGCGAAGAAACAATGGAAAATATGGAAAAAACGGGAAAAATTATTCATCTGTGAGGGCTTCCGTTGCGTGCGCTGCTAAAACGGTTCAAAATCTCCTATCCACGTGGACGAAGTCGTGGGCAACAGCTAGTGTAATTATATACATAAAGTTTGTATGTATGGATGTTTGTCCTCTTTCTCGCAAAAACCACTGAACGGATTTAGACAAAACTTATACTTAGTTTTTATCCTGATTTTATTTTTCAGTGGTATCATTTTCGATTAGTACCAGGTGGCATACGAACATTGGCTTACAGTAACGCAACAATGCATGCGGGATTTGTGTCGAACTTGTTATATGGTTGTCTTTCTGGTGCTGCAATGGATGATGAAAGTTGCGAGTTACATATTTGTCCTAAAGACTTGGGTGTGATAACTACAAAGTTAATGATTAAATTAAATGTATGCTTGTGTACAATGAAAACGCCTTTTTCAGATTGGTTTATTTTAGTTTCTCACTGAAAAGCTGAAATTAAGAAGTACATTCATTTTTATCTCTATCCTGTTAACTTGTTCCAACAAATGGTACAAATATAGCACCATTTTGACGTCAACAGTTTAAAGAAGTATTTAAATGAAAGAGATTTGTTTCACATTTTGTGAATAGTCTTTCCGTATTTTTTATTTGTTGATTTCATTAGCAACGAGAAACTTGCTTTTAATTTCAGTTCATTTTTTAAAATTTGAAGTTGGTGCAATTTAGTTTTTACTGAGACAGGTATTTCAAATTTAACTTTTAATTTTTAGGTGACAAAATTCCCACTTCCTTCGTTCAGATGAATAAATTATTAATTTTACTGGTCCTATAGAGATGATGTAATTACACTTTAAAGTGACAAATAAAAATGTTAAAGGTAAAAACAAAAAAACCGAGGATTGAAAAATGATGGGTTATCATAAATCCTTATTAGATTTGACAGCATGTCTGGATTTGGGTTAATTCGCCTGACAGAAAAGGTTAGGTGTCTTTCGATAACTTCGAGTATTTCCTAAAAAGTTATAACGTTGATATCGCTTGCAGGGTGTGATTTGCGACCATTTGTCACGTCCCGACCGTAATAACCACATAATATAAACATTATCGCGTCGAGAAAAACATGATTGATGATATTTAAACAAAGTATATGTAATTATGATGGAGGACTATTAATCATAAGGAAAACGTTTAAAATGTGTGTTTCGGGGAGTAAATATGTTGTTCCTGAGTGATGCTAGAAAGATGGTGTTTTGGTTTTTAAGGGTTGCCTACCCAAAGGGTGCAAGAACCCAATGACTGAGTTTCCTCTGAGCGCCCGACTATCTGTCTAGACATCCGTCTGTCACCAGGCTGTACCTCATGAACCGCGATAGTTATACAGTTGAAATTTTCACAGGTTAGGTGTATTTGTAGCCGTTATAACTACAAATAGGTATCATGAAAGATGGAAGTTAAGCAACGACTATAGCAGTCATGAATTCGTTGAGTGAAAAATATTTTTTTGGGTAATTTTATTTGACACCTAGCCGTTTAGATTTTTATTCGTCTACTCGTACAGAAGTCTTAGTGTGTGAGCCCGACTCGCACTTGACGCTTTTTCTCTTTTCTGACGATTAATGAAAAATGTACCATACTTTTTAATTATATTAAAATTGTTCACTCGCCTGCTTTATGCAGAAAGTAATTCTCGTCGCTTTAAAATTAAATTCCTTAGTCTGCATACTTTGTGCGCGACTGTACGTACAATTGAGCTAGTCAGGCGCTGTCTTGATGTGTTCTATTCAAAGTAAGAGATTGAAATGCGTCGTTCATAATGAATGACGAATCGTTGGTCATTTGTTTTTATTTGTAATAGAGAATAGTACAAATTCCTTCAGCCAAACGCGAGATAATCGCGGATAAACATACATACTAATTATACGTACATACAAAAATTGAGAACCTCATTTTTTTGAAGTTGCTTAAAAAGGCGGTGAATTGATATACGTCTGAAAGGCTAAAACGTGTTTAAAAGTGATAGATCGTTCCGTAGCGACAGTTTGTGAAATGGAACTCTTTTACAATGGATATCTAATATGAACTTTTCTAATTATTGTCTTTCTCTGTCCGTTTGTTTTAGCTAATTTTTGAAAATTATTCAGAACAACAAAGTCGCGGGTGAAGCTAATAAGAAATATAATCGTAATATTAAGTCAAACTGTACCTAAATGCAACGTCATGTTCGTGAAAATAAACACACAATATCAACTCCATTTGTCACACAAATTCAATATACTCGTACCTATTGAATTCGAAGACGTTACACTACTAATCAATGACGTCACTCCAAGATTATCCCTGTCAGTAGCCACATTGATGAATGATGGTTAAATTATTGTATCTATTACTTCCTGGATGAGTCTCTATCCTAGATATTCATTGATGTGTCATGTCAATGGAAATAAATGTTGTGTACCCCTGGTGCATGGGTAAAGAACATTTGAGTAGGTATAAATTAATGTTGTATGAAAGGAAAATTTTGTACTTTGGTTTGGCGTTTTAATAAGATTAATGGTAATTATATTATTTATGACTTTCTATTTGACCTCCTCAACCCAGTTACCTGGGCAACACGATACTTATTAGTTGGACTGGTTGTCAGACTTTCAAGCTTCTGACTACTTGTAACGACTGTCAGAAATGTATGAATAACAGCTGGGACCCACAATTTAACCTGCTTTCGGAATACCATAGTATAATTATTTTTGGCTCGACAGCCCCATAACCCACAAACATGCAAATTAAATGTACGCTAACCGTTACACTGTTTAATTAACGCGAACGCTAATTATTAACACTAGATTGAGTTAATGAGGTCGGATTGTGTGGAATTGTTCGCCTGTGGAATCACTGATGCATGTGTTGGAGTAACGCAACTATTTTCTGATTAGCCTGTTGGTTTAGTGGTTTGTGGATTCGACTGCTGTACGGGAGGTTGAGAGTTCGATTCCCACCCAGGGCAAATGTTTTAGTATGATCTTCTAGAAGTCTACATAGATGGAATATTCTTTATAGCACAATACATTTATAAGGGACTAGCTGTTGCCCGCGACTTTGTCCGCGTGGTTAGAAGATATAAGTTATGATTATTTTCTTCGCTCCTATTAATCGCAGCGTGATGGTATATAGACTAAAACCTTCCTCGATAAATGGTCTATTCAACACAACAATAATTTTTCAATTTGAACTAGTAGTTCCTGAGATTAGCGCGTTCAAACAAACAAACTCTTCAGCTTTATATATTAGTAAGTATAGAGTATAGATTTGAGAAACATGAAAACTTACATGGTGCCACAGTTTGCACAATTCATTATTTTATAATTCTCCAGCAGCTTTCAATCCAAGTCACGTATGACGCATTCATCTTAAAACAAAACACATGCCATAAAAATCACACAGCAGGAACATGAGATTGCTTCGAAGCGTAGCCCCAATATATTTCAATCAAGCCACGGTGAAAAAAGGTGATTCGACGTTGCAACGTGCTACGCAAATTGGCTCGCATCTGCAGAGCAAGCAAGGCATTTCAATTTCAACCGAACATACATCAATGTATTATGAGTTGTTAGAATCTGTGATAACATGAGAACATGAATTGAAGTGCGAATTTTCAAAGGACATACGAAGAAAATTAAAACCTCTTCTGAGACTATTGCCAGATCCTTGCAAAGATAGCATAACCTTTAGAGGTAGTTGAATTGATAATAAACACATTCTAGGCAAAGGACTGCAAATGAATCGTAGTGAGAAATTTTAAAGGATATGAAAGGTAATGCCCCTTCTGAGGCTATTACCAGATTTATTCTTGAAGAGATGATCTTAATTGTAGTGGAATTAATAATGAACAAATTCGAAATACTGCAAAAACAACACAGTAACAACTTGGCAACGCAAAAAAGGACAAGGCCAATGAATAGCTTCACAGTATATAGGTGCCACAAACAAAAAAAATACTATAGACAGCAGGGATATTTCCGACTTGTTTTCCAAATATTCTCAAATTGCTTCACAAGAAAAAAATAAAGCACTTAAGCTACTCATTCCCGAAGTAAAGCATCAAAACAAATCTCGAGGCAAACACATTAATCAGCTGATACTAAATGGATCGTTATGGACCTCATTTCAATGAAAACGAGGTATTTCAACGTCGAAAAGACGACGCCAGACTGAATAGCCCCGAGTGTAAGCAAAGCACGGGGCTATTACCCCTTGAGTTTTTTATTATGAGTCGTTATTGGATCGGTGGAGGAAGTGAAGTAGATGTGTCTCGTTGTAAAGTCGATGTCGACGCTATCTTCTAGTTAAAAGTGGTATTCAATTTACATCCAGCTTAAAGAAAGTTTTTAGCATTTTAGTGTAATAAATTCGCTTACTTATGAATGCTATATTTTTCTTATTTCTCTTAACTCACGTAAAACATTTTCCAGCCCAAAACTACTAAAATATTTTGATTTATTGTCCTCTTTTATAGACGAATATATTTCCTTTTTATTTAAAATTCAATAGTCAAGGTGATTTACCTGATGATCTGGATAATTACAACGTCTCAAAAAGTTTCGAGTGCAACTTAGAGGACTGTAGTCGACTGATGCCCAATACTGTATCCGGTCTTACTATACTTACACAGAACATAAGAAGTATTAATTCGAATTTACCAGGATTTGAAGTTTTACTGACTCGAATTAAACTAGATTTAGATATACTTATATTAACCGAATGTTGGTTATCTTGTGCGCCCATCATTCCGAGCCTACAAGGTTACCAGGTATTTTCTACGAAAAATAACGTGTTACAAAATGACGGTGTAGTTGTGTACAGTAGGGAAGGACTTGCGATCACGGTGGAAGAACCTTCCATTGCAGAAGCTAATGGCCTACTGATTAGGATAGGAAGCGATATTGCCATCATCGCTATATACCGATCCCCTTCCTATACAAATCTAGACCATTTTTGTAACTCTTTGAATAATACTTTGGAACAAATAAAACAGTTTAAAACTATCGCTGTAATAGGGGATATAAATATTGCTATAAATTCGGACAAACCCCACCGTAATATAGATCAATACTTGACGCTGGCGGCCTATCACTCACTGCTACCAGCCCACTCCTATGTCACTCGGGAAGCCAGTGGAACTTGTCTTGATCATGTGTTATTAAAAACAAAATATCTGGCAACTACGTTAGTTGTTCATACCACACTGACTGATCACAAACCGGTGTTGTTATCCCTATACAAAAAACAAACACGTAATTATTCTGTAAAAACTATAAATAAAATAAATTTCGAACAAGTTAAACTTGACATAGCTAAAATTGACTTTACTCCCATATACGAATCTTCAGATCCAGATTATTCTTTAAATTACTTTATTGATTCTGTGACAACGGCTATAGACAAGAATACTCAATCAATATCCTTAGCAGGGCGAAAGAAAATTATAAAGCCGTGGATAACTCCGGGTTTGATGCGTTGCATGCGAAACAGGGACCGTTTACATTACAAACTTAAGAAATCTCCTAATAACGAAATCCTCAGAATCACGTATACACGCTACAGAAATTACTGTAATTTAATATTAAGGAAAGTTAAAAGAGCATATGAAAAAGATCAAATATCTAATGCAGGAAATGATAATAAAAAAATATGGCAGGCAATCAAATTAATTACAAACACCGCTAAAACAAACCCGGCTCCAATCGATTTATTAAAATTGGCTCCTACTCCACAAGAGTCTGTACAGTTAGTTAACAGTTACTTCGTCAATGTTGGCAAAAAATTGGCAGAAAATATTTCCAGGAGTAGCAGGCTCACTAATAACGCTTCCAATATTTTTTCTAGGACATCATATTCTTTTGTACTGACGGAAATTGAGCATAATGAAGTCATTAATATAATTTCAAGTCTAAAAAACGATTGCGCTGTTGGATGGGATAGGATCTCGAACAGATTCCTCAAACAGTTTAGGGACTTTTTAGTAGCCCCTTTGACATTTTTATTTAATCATTGTTTTAGCGAGGGAGTTTTCCCAAATAAACTCAAGAAGTCTTTAATTGTTCCCATTCACAAGGGTGGTGACAGGGATCGTGTCACTAACTACAGGCCAATTTCCCTGCTCTCTTCTATTGCCAAAATTCTAGAAAAACTTATTAATACTAGGTTAGTAAATTATTTGGAATCCCACAATCTGCTATCTAAAAATCAGTATGGCTTTCGTCGCTCTAAGTCCACCTCTGATGCAGTCCATGCTGTCACGGAATATATAGCTATAAATTTAGATGACAGAAGAAAGTGCTTGGCTATTTTTCTGGACTTGGCCAAAGCTTTTGACACGGTCTCTGTCCCCATGCTTCTGAATAAGCTCGAATCGTTTGGAATTAGAGACAAACAGTTGGATTTGTTTACAAGCTATCTGACAAATCGATGTCAGGCTACAATAATAGGAAATTACGTAAGCGCCGATTTGCCAGTAACTTTTGGAGTTCCGCAAGGTAGCGTTTTAGGGCCTACTTTATTCTTGATGTATATTAATGATCTGTGCCAAAAAAATATCACCCAGGGTCAAGTTATATCGTACGCAGACGATACGGTAATCTTACTTTCAGCAAATACCTGGAAAGAGACATACGAAGCTGCTCAAAATGCACTTAACGTTATAACTACATGGCTCGCCGATAATGTCTTGACGTTAAATGCTGATAAGACGAAGTACATGACTTTTACCATTCGTAACCAAAGTAGATTTTCAGATGAACATGTTTTGGTAGCTCATAGTTGCGTGGAACCTAATTCTAATACCCAGAACTGTTGTTGCCCCAAAGTAAAACAAACTGAGCATATTAAATATCTCGGTTTAATTTTAGATAAAAATTTAAATTTTGCTAAATATATTGAGGTTTTAACTGGACGAATCCGCAAGCTTATAATAGTTTTTAAAACATTAAGATATGTAGCTGAACCCAAACTTGTAAAACAAGTGTATTTCGCACTATGCCAGTCGTTGCTTTCGTATTGTATCACTGTTTGGGGTGGTGCTCCGGTTACAATTATAAAACGCCTCGAAATCGCACAACGTGCTGTACTAAAGGTAAGCACTTTTCGCCCGTTCTTGTACCCTACAGCACTACTTTATAAAGACTGTGCAGTGCTTACAGTCAGACAATTGTTTATTTCGGCCCTAATATTGAAGCAACATCACGAATTGCCTTTTAATCCCCAAAACAATACGCAACGACGCAAAAATAGAGTATGTGAATATACAAAACAGTTTCACACAGCTTTCATCAGGAAGTTCTTTTGTGCGTTAGGTCCTTATTTGTATAATAAGATCAATAATATCCTTACAATCTATCCACTAAATAAAAACAAATGCAAAAAAACTGTTGAAGCTTGGTTACTAACTTTGCAATACAAAGATACTGAGGAGCTTTTGGCGGTTTTACGGTAATTTAAACGTACAAAGATAATCAATTAATAATTTAATAATAACAAATAATAATATATAAGGCAGAGAAATAGAAAAAAAATTTATATATATACATAATAATATAAAATAAATACATTAAAATACGTAGTAAATAACAACAAGCTGGACAAGTCATTGTTTCGCGGGAATCAGTATTCATAAGTCTGATATGTAAACAATACACACCCTCTCACATACACACACGTTCACTACACCCATATACAAAGAGAGGCACTCTTACACACCATTTATTTCACATTTATTTCTAGTTTGATGTTTTTGTGTAAAATAGTGATAAGCTAGTTTAAATTCTGATGCTACGGGGAGTGGCGCCGTTTTGCTGAAATACAGGTCCTAACCTAGTTCGGCAGCGGATGCTATTATATATCTGAACCATTGTTTTCTTCTAGCTAATAATTAAGACAAACTTTGTAATATTTTTTGGGAAATAAATTATTTTATTATTATTTTATTATTATATAAATTACAGTTTAAAATGAAAGTATAAACAATTCGCAGTTTTTAGTGAAACTTTTAACAGTTACGTGACGAGAATACGTGGAAAATACATTTAAAAATTCGTTGAAAATTTGGAGGATTTGTTTCCCGAAATGATGGAGCTTTGGATTGTTGCCATTATTGAAGGGAAACAACATACACAACTGCATTATGTCATCTCACTTAACCTCTCATACTTGTTTTGCGAATACGCTATATACATATGTTAAAGTACAAGTTTTATATATATTATAGTGGAGGCATTGAAGTGTAAATTGCAACTAATCCGAATTGAAACATTCCGGATTTATGAATGACGTCAAACAACGATAACGTATTAATAATCGGATTTTAAATGCGTACGGCTTTGCGTGCAGTTGAAAATTGGTTTGGATGAGTATTAAGAGGAATTAATGATAGTGGATACTAATATTAGGTGAGAGGGTTTAAAATTGCACGATCAGAAATATAAGTCAGGAAATGTAATCAAATTTAACGACTCAAACTACGGATTTTAATACTTGTGCCGTGAGTTCTTAACACTCGTGGATCACACACTCATGATTTTAAGGATTCCCGTTTGGTCCCAAAGTAGTCCGGCGGTCCCCATAAATATCGCTGTAGACAGTCCAGTCTATTACACTTTTCTAACAATATTTGTAAGAACAAAGTGTCGGAGTACAAGCGGCTTCATAAAAATTGCCATGTTAAATTTAAATAAATATAAAAAAAAAATGGATCCTCCAATCCTAAGATCAGAGATAACAAAAAAGAACCGACGTATTAAAAACCTCTATTATAAGTCGATTGAAAAAAATTACATATAGTATTGTTTGGTGTTTGACAAAACGCGTCTAACGTAGTCATCTATCTGTTAAACTATAGAGCAGAATATTAGCTGCACGGTACTTGAATACGTAAAGTGGGATCGTTTGTCTTATCCCTAGAACGAGCCAGTCGTGTCACGAACCGAACAGGGGTGATTCCACCACGTCTTGGAAAGCGAGATGACAGTATACAGGGTGTATAGCGCTCTCTCGCTCACACAACTGCTATAGTCTTACTCTAAAAGGTAGAGATAGTTTTTCAGAACAGTCTCTAAAGTGTCTGTAAGTTATTTAGTAGCTGCACCCCGCGGCGTCGTTCCAGTTAAAGTTTTGAATTTCCGAAGATGTAGTGTTTTAGATTTAAAATTTGGAATGGTCAAATAATCAATTGTCTATGGATAGGTGATAGAAATTTGGCCTTTGTAATAGAGGAATTTCTTTGTAAGTACTATGCTTGTGGGGGAGAGCTATTGTGGTTGTGAAAGCGTTGTGTGCCAATATGGTACCAATAATCATATTTGAAGTTCTAAGTCCTTCTTGTTTTGATTGTCTGCACGTGTGACGTGCCGCAAATTCGATCCCTGCGCTGTCCAAGCTTTTGTGTGATCCACAAACTCGTATTCTGAATTTGGATGTATTTTGAATGTTTGTGAAAATCTTATGCTTTTAAAGTATAAGTTTGACTCCAGTTTAGTTACTAACTGAAAGTTCCTAACTATTTACTCACCAGCAAATTAGTTCACTTCTCATTTTTCAGCTGTTCTTGTTCCCTACTCAAAACAATACTTAAAGGAAAATCGTTTTCTTTCCTCTAAAGTCCAGAACAGTGTACTATTTCACGATACACAAAGTCGACGTCTTCAGAGTAATGTCTTGCCATTTCAAATTGAAAACATGAGTATTGGTTTTCGAATTGGTTCTCGTTGTTCATTCAAGCGCTTATAAAATGATACGCAGGTATATGTACTTAAAAGAGTCTAAAAATACTTTTGTATGTGTATGAGCGAGACGGCACTATCTGCAATGTAGTGCTCTCTCCCTTCCACCAATGTTAGTTGTTTAGTTTTTGTATATCATGGTACAGGTACTATTATAGATTCAGGTTGAATATTTAATATATAATTTCGTATAAAGGAAATGTGAAACCAATTTTACGCATTGTTTACTATTTTGATTTGAAGTATGAAGATTCTTTTTGATTGGCTGGGTCATACAAACTGGTCATCGTATCTTGATAGTCTTTAATCTACTGAAGAAGTTACTATAGCACATGTTCTAGCATAGCGTGAGTAAACTAGTACGTCTGTTGCGGTAGAAGCGAGACAGAACACTACGGCGTATATTTCTGCCTCAGTCCTATAAGAAGATGCGGTGACGGAAGGCTTTCGTTTTATAAAATTTGGGGACAACCTTTAGGATATACTTCTGCCGGGGAGTTTGTTTTGCCGTTTCTTCTCTCACAGCAAAAGCACTTTAGAAGCGGCGAAGGGTGGGCGAAACTGGGTGCTGTCCAATGTAATCTAATTTTCAAAAAGTGCAACTTAGCAGCCTAAGTTGAATAAATGACTTTTGATGTTGATTTTGAATTGGAAGTATTGTCTCGGTTTTTTGTATGGGCATAACGATCTAATTCATTTTATTATAAGTACGTCCACTGAACTTCGTAAGAATTCCAAAACCTAAAAACAGATACATAAGTAAAATAAAACGAATCCAATAAGTCTACAATATAAGAAGCGAAAGAAAAATATAATTTATTTAGATACCTACGGACGCTGAAATGAAAAATCTGCTTTTTAAATTCTAGACAGGTTTTAACGCCGATTTTTAGCGAGAATTTTCTGATATTACATTTTTACTAAGAAGTCAGACTAACTCGAAATCAATATTTCGGTCTAAAGGATTGAAGGTCGGAGTCCTTGAATCTAGGTTTTAAATGTTTTTAAAGATTTATTTAAACTAGAAAATGTCGAAAACTATGATTAATCTTTTATGTTCATGGCATTTATTAATAAATATTACGAGTATATCAAAGTATACATTTAACAGAATATTGCGTAAGCAATAATATTGAATAACTCAAATGTATATGTAGAATACGACAGTAAAATACGTGGCTTAAAAAGCTTCATAAATAAATGTGTGAAATACCTAAGTTAAAGTACATTGAATAGGAATCGTTAATGATTTTTATGAGCGATCGAACACATACGGCAATGTATAGTGTACTCCGTGTAAAAGGAACTTTATTTTCCGAAGAAGCATACCATAAAGATCATAATACAAGTTCGTGTTCATAATAATAAAAACTATTTGGGATGAATATTACGATATCGAAAACAATGCTCGGTGATAGACAGAGCCCCTCCACTCAATATCAACCCTTTAGCTGATAAATCACTTTTGAGCCAGTCGTCAAAACACGACAGTTTCGTCACATTGTAGGTGAAGACAGAAGCTTCAGTGCAATAAAGGTCAAATTAAAAATACTCATTTTTTAGATTTTATATGAATGAAATTTTAAACATGCTTAAACGAAGTATATTTGAAGTTTAATAGCTTGTGTAGTTCTGAGTATAGGTGATTGATCGTATAAAATGAGGTGTGACGTATTTTATGATTGAAAACCGAAGCCGTATAATCTTGCGTAGTATTTTGAGAAAGGTATTGGTCTGAAGAGATTTAAGAGGGCAAAACTTTTAGTCAAAAAAGAAATAGCTTTTTGGGGAAGTCAGGAAAAGACTAAGCAGAGGATCATCAAATTCAATATCAAATGATATTGTCATTATTTATCGACATGGAATAACGAATTATGTTTATATAATTATCAGCCAATTAATCAACTCTGTATCACAGTCCAGAGCTGGACATAAGTCTAAAAGCCTTTCGTAAGTTATACTACAAAACGCGATCTGTTTTTCTCATCCAGTCCGATTATTGTATGATTTTAAATGTCTAATTTCTATAGATTCCTTCGGGAACCTCACAGAACATTAAGTTGTTTAATGAAACTTAAGAAACAATTTCACCATTTTCATTGACTAACCAAGTAAACCTTCTGTTTTATTTTGTTTGGAGGCCATTGACCTATTGACCTGCAAAAATATTTTCCTTACATAATACATTTGATTCCCCTACAATGTTTTCCACGTGGGTTGAGCATCCAAATGATACTTATACTTCAGTGTTGACACGGAATGTGAAGGGGGGGGGGGTTGAATGGAGAGGGGGGGGTCTGTTGTAAATGTATAAAAACTTGTTTTTGTGTCTTTCGTACACAATTTGTTTGGATGATGGCTATATTGTTGTTTAGGGCGCCGACAGAAGAAAATTTGTGAATACTTAAAGTCGGTGGGGGGAGGAGTATTGTTTTTTTATTATTGTCTTAGAGGAAGGATTGATTTACAGGGACTGGTTGTGATTTTCTGTTTTCGTTGATGTGATAATTATTGTATTACATTTTTTGTTGAGAAAAAGGTTGATCAGCCTAGCTATAAAATACACTAAAGTCGAAAAAAAGACTTCTAAAAATACCTGCTAGCTCAATTTTTCTAGACAGACATTGTGGATTTAAAGATTAATAGCCTTAAAATAGTCCAAAGTTAATTATGTGAAACAATATAACTATCTACTCACACCAGAAGTACACAAATATAATGACATAGTTCGTTAGTCTCACACAAAAACAAAAGACCATTGGCTATTCAAAGACCCAAGCGCCACATAATCACCAACAAAATGACGTCATGAATCAAAAACAACAAACAAAACTATAGACCAACAAACAAACAAGTCGGCAATATAAAGAGTGCGGAAGATAGAAATGATACAGTAAGGCTGTGTACACTGTTGAAATGGGGAAATAATATAAGGGGAAATCATTGTGCGGTGTAATGAGAATATCTTTTAAACTACTACTCCTGCTAAAGTTTCACTGTTTGTAAGTCCGTCTGTTAACAGGCTTTATATCAGAAACCGTGGCAGATAGACAGTTGAAATTTTTCGAGATGATGAATTTGTGTTGCCGTTATATTAAAAATACCTAAAATAAATATCAAGGCTTATAAAAGTAAAAAAAAAACTGAACCAGTGTTAAAAAAAATACAAATTTAAATAATGCAACAGTTAAGTCACGTGTATTTATGGGGATTGCTAGACTAGTTTCAGATATAACCAGAGTCCTTAATCACGAGCTGACGCGAATCGCTTCGAACTCGTGACCTTGCTATCCTGTAACTAGATAAACTAGTCGGGCATTAATAAAAAAAAAACAGACGAATTGAGAACCTCCTTCTTTTTAAACCTGCTTGAAAACTGTTTTATAACGAATTCAAAGTTCCAGTTAGTACCAAACGTAAACAGCTTTCGTACTATTTGGTGTTGATGTAAACACAGCCTTATCCGACACCTTTTAACAAATGTTTGCGTTCGAACTAAACGAAAAACTTTCGAGTTGATTCCTAGAAATATTACTTACAAAGTTTCATTTAGTTATTTTGTTGTGAACTATAACTGAATTAGTTTTAAGCTACAAGTTAAGACTTTTATATCTTTTTTGTAGATCATTTTTTTTGTTTGTGTGTTGGTTACGTTGTGATAGTTTTAATTACTACGGGTACATTAGTAATTGTTAACTAACCTGTAGTGTAGTCTGTTGGTCTACAGGTTTGTGACTTTGACTGCTATACCGGATGTCGTGGGTTCGATAAACGTCCCAGACATTTGCTTATTTTGTCATATCTGAATTCATCGGAGATCGAAACCGCGACACGTCGTGCACAGTGGTTTTGGTGTGATGACCTCATCACTTGGCTATCCGTGCAGACTAATGTAACGTAGGTAATGTAATTTGAAACCAAAAAGAGTTGTGTGGAAATTGTAAAAAATAATCCAGCAGTTTGTTTGTTCGTTGTCATATGAAGGTTAAATTTTGGCTTGGTTATTTAATGCCGGTGAACAAAAAGTTTAGCTTATGAAAGCATTCGGCTAACAGTAGTATGGAGATAACTTTCAATACAAAAGGTTTCACCGATTATATGAAGGTAAAACAACTCTTTCCTCCGTCGAACTATAGATGGGTTTTAAAATAGTCTTCATTATAAGGTACAATAATAAAATAATAAGAAGGTACAACCAATGCTATATTAAGCCTAAGATAACCAAAGCCGGATGGTTTACCTATCTAAAGTTAAAATCTCGTGAACTTTCACGATACGGAACCACAATATGCTAGAACTGGAAACTAATTAACCTAAATTAACTCTTTAAATCCACACCGAAATAAACAAGACTGCTTCTTTAGGTTTCTTTTGGTGTGAATAGTGTGATGTGCTAGATAACAGCTGTTAGGCGCGAGTTGGTATTACTGGGTTTTGTTATTTGCAAAGGATTTTTTTTTGTACGTAGGATCAAAATAATTCTCTGACTGCACGGATAGCCCACTCGGCTATCCGTTAAGGTCACGACAAGCATTTGTGTGATCCACGAATGCTTGTTCTGAGTCTGGGTGTCTTTGTGCATGTGAGTTGTATGTTTGTAAACCCCCCGCGACACAAGGATTAAATTCCTTAGTGCTTGAGTCGTTTTTTTTTTTAAATAAATTAAAATATTATAAGTTTTTTACGCAAGGTAATCCCTACTAATATTATAAATGCGAAAGTAACTCTGTATGTCAAGTCTGTCTGTTACGCTTTCACGTCTAAATCACTGAACTGATTTTAATGAAATTTGGTACAGAGATAGAGTTGACCTTGAGAAAGAACATATGATAGTTTTTATCCCGAACTTTTGAAGAGTTCTCTTGGAAACGCGATATAACCGACCTCGACGCGGGCGAGGCCGCGGGCGTAAAGCTAGTTAATTAATAATTTGTCAAATTTATGATTACATTGACCAGTTGCATAATCTCATTTTTTTTTATTAATCTGTAGAAAATCAACTCTATCTAACAAGGTTCGTGATGTAAAGTCTGATGACAGATGGACAGAGCGAGAAGCTTAGCAATAATGTTCTGTTTTGACGAAAGGGTACATTTAGGTTACCTAATTATAGTAACCGCAGGTTATCCAAAATAATGTTTCGGGACTTGCCTACGAGTCAGTAAACTTTTCCTTGTATAGTTAATTTTGCGGTTTCTAATATCTACCAACCGTTCCATTCTTTGTCAAAACCCTCAAAACATAACCGTTTTTAATACCAAATTTCTATTGACAAACCTTTTTATAGACTCCACAAAATTTATCCAATTAACAACTGGCAAAATCACGCCACATCATTACTCTTCACAGCGGCAGTAGGGTAAGTAAACAATCGAATTAATCAGAACTGTACCAGCACCTTTCAAAAAATCATGTTGTTAGTGTGCAAGGGAGAAGGTGCTCTATGCCATGTAGCGCGCTATCCTGCTCCCACACCACCTATACTCTACTTCAAGTGATAATACTCGAGGCCTTAGTACATGTGATAGTGTATACAGTATGTTGTTTATTTGAACTTCATTTGTAAGACGCTCTCAACTTGATTCATGTTTGTTTGTATTGGTAGTTGACGTGATCTTAATAGGAAAATACTGAGTAGGCGGTTGGAGGAAGAGATCTTTGGTGTTAATCTACGGAAATTGTAGTTTGAACAATAACTCTGACACTCTTGTTCTGATACTAGAAAGTAGGGATGCCTTTGTCCAACTGTGGAATAAAAGAGCTTTAATAATCACGCTGTCACTTTTGGCTGTGCCGGTCTGGATGTCAGTTATGTCTACAAAATCATAAACCTCCTTTAACAAGTCGGATAAAAGTATAGCCTATGATATAATACAAATGAACAGCTCCCTCTACATCAAGTTTCATTGAAATCATTCCAGTCGTATGAGCCTGATAACAGTTTTCTTTTATTTAGCCCACTGTGTCCCACTGCTGGGCAAAGGCCTACCCCAAATTATTCCACGATTCTCTATCCTGGGCCTAATAACAGATTACGTGCAGCAATTCTTTTTTTGACGATATTCAATTACATACACTTTACAAGCTAAAAGTTTGAAGTCATAAAAAATTGATCATATGAAGCCGTTTGGATTTCTACAGCATATTATTTCACAGTTGTGTAATATTGCCCTATCTACTTACATTCTACACCTCACGCATTCTTTCTACAAGTGCAAATGAGACGGCAAATCCTCTTTCTCTCTCTTTGCAGACTCTAAGGACTTTAGTTTGCTATTAGCTTTTGCTTGTCAAGTTAAACTTAGTTCAGAAGTACAGGTGAAGCTCAAGAGTTAATATGAAACGGGTTTAATAATGAAGTTCGTGCGATGTTGGGAGACACTCCAGGTTGCGAAGAAAATAGTTTAGAAGAGTTTTTAGTAAATATTTCTTGATAAAAAGATTTCTTGTTTACAGGAGTCACTGGTTTTAGAGTAGTGAAGTTAAAATGCTGGTGTCTCTTTTTTTTTTAGCAGGATGTCGTGATTTTAAAAGATTATTGTCAGACCTAAGGAATGTACTTTTTTAAAAATATATTTTAAATTAAAGGAACCATGTTTTCGTTTCGACTACATGAAATATCTAATAAAAAAAGTTTTACCATTTACCTGCAGCCCAATTTTTTATGTTTTGATATTTTTTCCTCAGTCAGAAAAAGTGTTCTTTGTATTAAAAATCTGTTCACTCTCGTAAAAAGAAGTCACGTTAAAAATATGGACCAGGTCTTCACAAAACTTAATCGTCCTAAATTCAGCTTCATGATCATCATCATGTCAGCCTATAGTTGTCCACTGCTGGACATAGGTCTCCCCATACGTCTTCAGCGCGACCGGTTTATTGCCACCTGCATCCAACAAGACCCAACGGCTTATATTACTTTAATAACGATGTAACAATACCTATTACTTGATCATTCCTTTTATCGGCACAATGTGAGTTACCGAGCTGGCGCCCAACCCTACTTAACATAAAAAATGTGATAACACACAATTACAGCCGTGACTTCGCATTATTTTGGATGATCCTTAGATTAAATGCTTTCGCTAACCCTCGATCCGAATTGTTTATGTGAAAACCTTGGAGCATGCTTGCCCTTAAGAAACGCTTGTTATTTAAAAGAGAATTTATTAAGGAGAAGTACTAAATGGTTTAGGATCTAGATTTTATGTGGAGAGATTGAGTTAATTACTTCATTGACAAATTTTATATACAATTAAACAATAGTTAAGTATAATGCAACAAAGTATTTATTTCAAATGACATGCTTTAGATGGAAACTTTCAAAGCCCATTTGAAAGACTTAAAAACCAATTTGTCGTATTATTAAAAAAAATGTAGGCCACACAAGCGTCAACAATATTCTGCCAAATAAATAATACTCTATTCTACTCGAATGTCATAATTTCTAAATTAATTCAACTTAATATCATTGTTTGTATTTAAAAAAAAAACATTTTTCATTTAAAGAAATGGCAAGTTTCAAAGTAAACCTACAAAAATCTCCAACTTGATGGACTGCAATTGTTTTAAATATAAGAAACTTTTCAGAGCTTTGTTCCTACTTCAGAATATTAAAAAGTTAGTTCTTCAACTACATTAATTACGGTAAACAAAATAGTTTATTTTTTCTTTCTTTTTGTGTCAGCGTAAGCCGGCCTTGTTCTAAAAAATGACTATGACATGGTTGTAAAACGGGAGTCGACAGAGAACACTACATAGAGATTAGAAAAGCCTTTATATAAATAACTCTTTGACAAAAAAGCGCTGAAAAATGCATGTTCACTTTTTCAGGATCACGCAACCAAATTTCCTAACTACATTTTTCATGTAGATTTTTTTCACCACAGAATTATTTATTTTGTGTTTTTGAGCTGCAGTCTGTGATAAAAATATCCGAAAAAGATACCACCTGGTTTTATTATAAATTAACTTTGTTTTAAGCTACAATAGTAAGTCGAATTGATTTTGATTCGTTAGACCTAATTTTGAATATTGTGCGTTGTACTTTATACATTCAATTTTAATGTAAATGTTAACAATTTTAATGCCTTTAGCTTAACTAGAATGTCTTGTTAAATCTGTAATGGAAACATTTACCTATTTAACATAAGAAAAATACCAGGTTGTATTTACGAGTATGAAGGATTGCAACGCATTGCCATACACCGACACAAAAACGCGGATGACGTAGCACGGCGGTTCAGGTTTAGTCAGTCAAAGTCTGACACTACCCATTTCCTCCCCCGAGGGAGTGGGTGTCCATGAGGATTCCCCCGCCTAAACAAAAAAAAAAGAGGTTGTATTTACGAGTAGGTACGTATAAAAAATATTTTAGGTTATTATTCCAATCAACAAATACTAATTACTAATAGTGACTAAATATTTAGAACACATGTTTATTTTACATGACAAACAACACAGTAGGTACCTGTGTCTATTTCATTATATTTTAAGCCTTTATGAGGGACCAAACAGCCCTTTGCCTTAATTGTGAAGGTACCTTTTTGATCCCTTTGCTGCGGAAGGGTTAATTCCTTTCCATGATTTTCGTGTGATTATTATACATTCTGGGGGCTGGTCAAGGAGGTTTTGTGTTGACTAAAATGTTGATGGTGGACTTAAATCATATACTCCAGAATTATAACATACATATGTATCTCAAAGTAGGCGTTGCCAGCGGCTCCGCCCGTTAAAAATCCATAATGATGCCACAGGAACACAAAATCCAGGCTATAAATTATGTGTGCATAAAATTTCGTAGAAATCTGTCCAGTGGTTTTTGCGTGAAAGAGTAACAAACACGCAAGCTGCACGGATAGCCGAGTGGTTGAGGTCACCACGCCAAAGTCACTAAGCGCGATGTGTCGCGGGTGCGATCCCAGCGTAAGACTAGCATTTGTGTGATCGACGAATGCTTGTCCTGAGTCGGGGTCAATTTTCTTTTCATTGTTTTTTGTCTTATTGAATACTCGATTTTTTCTCCGCAAACAAGTTAATCTAATGGGTGATGTTTAGGTTTGTTGCCGATAGGTCTGGTATTAAAACTAGTCACTTTCATATATATCAATGATTCTAAATTCTATTATTTCAATGACAAAAGACCAGCACGATACCCCTTTGTAAGACTGTTTTCAGACATATTATTGGAATATTATTATTATATTTACTAACATGAATATTGTCCAAGAAGTTGATCCTTTTCAAGGATATCATATCACCTCATTACTTTCCTCCCACTTGTGTGTGCATCTGAGTTTATTAGCATGTCGTGTATCTGACACCATTTGTACATGTTATCCTAACGAGCAATTTATTTTATGCACTAACTGACCTTTCTGTACTTTTCCTGGAGGTTTTCTTTACCTAGACTTTTACATAGCTATGAGGGAGAATAGATCATGTCAGCTTCCAGTCTTAAATGAGTCAGAGGATTTATGAAATTAATAAATTTTCAACAAAAAGTAAGTAGGGCTGGATTTTTTCTTCTTTACTAACTTTTTAGTTTATGTCATGAAAACTACAATAATATAAACACTACACTACTATAGTTATCCTCATAAAACTTGGGAACCGGTTTTAAACAAAAAGTTGAAGTAGAAAAGTTGTCTCTTATAAAACGAATTTAATAAAGTAATCCATTCAGGGCTAGTGGTACCGGCAACATAGAGGATTCTATATAGAGGCTTAATAAAAATTAGCCATTTTTTTTTAATTTAACAGAAAACGACTCGCTCGGTAAAGAATTTAATCCATATGTCGCACGGGGCTCGAAACATGTTATGGGTTCGAGCCCCGTGTAAGATAATTATTTGTATGATCCGCAAACGCTTGTCCTGATTTTGAGCCCCCGCCGCAACAATTAATAAGTTAGATATTTAAGGAGTCGTTTTTTTTTTTTTTTAGAGTACGTGCAACTAAAATCCAGTCACAAAAGCATCAAACTAACTAAATCCGCTTGCCGTTCTATAAAAGCCCTTTTAAAACTTCAAACCTAGCGTCTGAATTTTTAATGCCACCCCTGTGAAGTCTGTGGAATTGAGCTAGGCATGCCTTAAATGAAACAATGTAAACAATCTTGGCGGTCAAGTAAACTCATTTAAAATCACAGCGGCGACAGATCATCTCTGAAACTTTCAATTGCTGGCTATCGCTGTTTAAAGAGACAACCTGGTGACGGACGGAGCAAGGAAACTGAAGCCTCAGCAGTCGAACCAAAAAGAAATACCCGTTGGGGAATTTGGGTACGTTGAGCACCATATGAAAGGCGATCAAATAAAATTGCTGTTGTATTATGGGGTAAACCATCCCATGACACGTACTTTAAAGTCTAATTTTACTACGGTTGCGTCTAAAGGAGTAAAGATACTTTTTTATTTGATATTTTCTCACTAGAATTTCATGAAACTCGTAAATGACCTATGTGACTTCCTGTGTTGGCAACAGTCCTGATTTCACAGTTCATACTATCCAATAGAAGCAACTCCATGAATCTGCAACCCTCAAAAGTGTCTGCCCATATTTATAAAAACAAACCTGACCATATAAAACCGAAAACAATTTAGATACCTATTCTTACAACAAATAATTCTTTTCCAATAGATTTTTACGCTAAATCTGTAACTTAGTACCACAACGGCAGACATTCGATCCCGTGATGCACGAACAAATTCCAGTAAATATATTGTGAATAGAGTAAATATTCGTAAAGCTTTCAATAAAACAAACACTGTATTAGCGGGATTACCAAACGGAGCACGTTTCTTGAGGTTCGAACTATTTGGTCGTAACTTGTATCGTTCACAAATAGTGGCGTTAGTCAAGTGCGCGGTGAGCGTGAGGGTCGGGAGTTCATAACCCTGTTGACACTGGCACTGTTAATGAATTTGCTTTTTTCCATTGCCGTAGAAAGGCTTGTCCCAAATTCTCCTACAATTATCAAAAAAGTAGTATGGTAATTAATGGTTTAAGGGTTCCCTGGCTATGTATCAGACAGTCCGACATTAGAATTCCGGCTTTACTGGATTTATCAAAAATCTGGCAATCTATCAATCTCGCAATTACAAATTCAATACTAATCATACGCGTTAGAACTGTGTGGTGTCGATGGAAAGCAGATTTGACGCAATTTTGTAAATAAGGCTACCCAGCAGCACTTTTTACGGTCATATTACATTGGACAACTCCCAGTTTTGCCCACCTTTCACCGTTTCCTAAGTGCTTTTGCTGTGAAAGAAGACTGTACTTGCCTTTCCTTAATGATCGCAATGAAAGCAATTTACTAACATAAGTAAATTTAATTTTTATTACAAGTGCCCCTCCACATTTCGTTATGACGCAACGACTCTTTAATGATTAAACGACAGAGCACAAAAGGAAAATAACGAAGAAAAAGCAAGACAAAAAGATAATTTAAATCATACTTATCTTTTAGAAGTTGTTATTCTAAAAAAGAAACCGGTCAAGAACAACTTTAACTCGCGACCCTGCAGGATCTGTACACATCGGGTAAAGAAAAACTAATTTGTAAAAGGGAAGAGTCTTTCATCAAATTTATGACATTTATTACTATTTTATTTTTTATCATTATTGTTGTTCCTTGAAGCTATTCCCAGATGATGTTAACACATCATTTGCGAATATTTCAACTGTAAAGCTAATAAGCGATTAATACAATAGACAGCCTGGTGACAAACGGACAGACGGACGGATGGACTTTAGTAATAGGTGTAAGTTTTTACAATGTTGGTACTAAATCCTAAAAATTGAAGTAACTGATGGAGTTGGGAGGCTGTCGTAAAGTATTCAGGTAGAAGATATCACGTTGGCTTCAGTGTTTCCTGGCTAGTTCGCTGTTGGCAAGTTGAAGCTTGTTATTTAATTTGCCTGTTTTTAGTCCAGATTGGTCGGGAAATGCTCGCCTTGTTTAAATAGATTGAGGAAACCAAATTAACCAAGTGGAGAAGTACGTTAGGTCAGTTTGGTGATTCATTGTTCCGGATGCTAAAGAATTATGTTTGATGGTTTGATTGATTGCCCAAATAAGTAGGAAAGGGACAAAATAGTTTGTTCTATATGCAATGTATAATGATAAAAGACAACACAGCTAAGTTGCCTGTAACATGTTATACGAATATAAATGAAGATCAACCGTTTAAAAACGATCAAGTGCGAGTAGGATGCCCGACACTGGGGCTTCGCACAAATAAGCTGAAGACCAAAAATTTGGTGACCAAGAAATTTGATTGTCACCTAACATTATATGACCACGATAATTGTTCCTTAACCTCAATCTAAATTTTAAGTGTCTAGCTAGACAGCTAAGATACACAGCGTGCTGACAGAAGAACTTAGACAGGTGTACTTCCACAAAGTGTTTCCGTTTTACCCCATTTGATACGGAACTCCACAAATTACCAATACATTGACAAGATGCTACAAATTACGAACATATTCCAAACACCGAGATAGACATGGGATTGTAGATGATTCACTGGACTGAAACATTAACAAAGCATTCACTTGAGTTACGCATTGATAACGGGTTCCTATCAAATGTTCAGTGGTTACATATTAGTATACGCATGGAGCAAAATACCGGGAGTGAACGGCAAATCATCAAATGTCACATGTCTTTAATTTGGCGCCTTTGAAAAGGAATTTAATTTTTAGGCTGCTGAGGAAATTTAGAAAGTTAATGCTTTTGATACCTAGACTTTTCGAACGGTTATTTTTAGTAAGGCAATAGACAAAATGTTTATGTTGTATTTTTGTTAAGACTTAAATAATATTATATAAATTTTTAGAGTTTCTATAATGTGGCAAGTGCCAAGTGGTGGCTGTGAAATTAATATTGCAATTTAAGGTAATTTTCACTTTCTTAAGAATGACGAAAAATATCGTGATTATATCAGGGCCCTAAAGCATTTGCAAGGGTGTGTTAGGTCACGACGGAGGCCAACTGTCAGTGAAAATTCTGCCAAAACAGCGCAGAATAATAGTACGAAAAAGGTATACAGATGATGAGTAAGTACATCATCTAGTAAGATACTCAACTGTGAATGTAATACATATTTTCAAGAAGACAGCGTTCCTATCACAATTTCATCTTCGTATGTTTCCTTTGTAACGAGGCAAACGGTCTCACCGATACCGATGGCACGCGATCGTTTCGCACGTTTTAAATTATTCAGAATGCGTCGACAACCCCAAATTCGTATTACTCTATATTACTCTCATCTGACGGCTTTCCTTAGGGAGTCAAATTGGATTTCGCACCCTGGATATGGTAAATACGTTTAAAGACTCAGTTAGGATTACTGGAACGAAATTTTGTTATGGAATATGTTCTCTTTTTCTTTTGTTGATAAGAGGTGTTTGTTTGAACAGTGTGTGGTTGAATTTTTTTTATAATGTAGTGGGATTAGTTGGGTCACAACATCATCAATCAATATATCCCTTTAATATCTTGGTCAGCCGCCAGTTTCATTGGATGCCATTAAGTAGTTTGGGCCATCTAAAGCGAAATTCGCAAATGTCCCAGTCCTTCTCCACCCACGATGAGGTTTTGTAATTAATAATTATATTATTTTCATATTGTTTGTTAATAAAATGAATTTGAAGAATTGAAAGATTGATCCATAAAATTGGCAAAAATAATCCACCAGTTATAGGCATCTTGAAAATAATAACAAAAAACCCTCACGATACAGTTCTTTATTTACATTATTCCCGCACTTTTAGTCCAAAAGAGGTACAGTTAAAGTTTCCAAGCTTCTTCAAATAATAACTTCCAAAGAGTTTGCTAATTGAGGAAGCTTTTAATCACGGACTTGTTACTTAACAACTTTAAAAAATAAACGAAAACAATCTCGCGCTGTCAGTGTTTTTAAAAATTGTGCCTTATTGTTGGGGAGTCGAAGAAAAAGGCTTCACATTAAGTTTTTCCATTCATACTGATATATTTGTTCCTTAAATCAGTGATTCCAGAATCCAGTCATTTAAAGCGAGGGATTACACCCTTAATTTGGCAAAACATTATAAGTTATGCTATGATGTTATAGTGATTATATGTTATTAATACCTTACTTATAAGTCTCAAAAAAATATAAAAAAAATATTTACTGAAGCATTTCCTGAAAACACGACGTTAAGTATACTCAACAAAAAAGGATGGTCATAGATTAAAGGTAAACTACTATTGTTGAGTAGACTTAACAAAATCAGATTAGGGGCATTATAAATAATAAAACTCACAAATAAAATTAAATCGTTTATGTATTGAAAAAAAAAGAAAAGTTCGTTAAAATTATTTCCTGTCGTGATGGTAATTAAAATGACAGTTTCTGTCTTTGACAAAACACAATCGTACTTTACATTTTAGGCAGTGAACAGTTGTAAATCCTTTTTTACAGTAAGCACATCTACCATATTCTTTACCATGTTCAGGAAAATGATCGATGGCATCGAACCTGACGTCGTCTATGGGCCTGGAACGTTTTGGCTTTGTTATTTTTTCTTTAGCTTTCACATCTGGGACACTAAGTACATCTACATGTTTTCCTTTTTGTTGCAACGCCTTGAATATTTCAATTCTGAATTCTTTCAGAGCCTTATGCTTCACAACACCTTTTCTCTTCATATCTCGCCTATAAAGTAACCAGCCATTATTGACACAAATGTCCAAAAGCTGTGAAAATATGGAGAGATACCAACGCCTTGATTTCATCTCTGTTCTGTAGAGTGCAATAAGCATGTCCGCGAGGTCTACTCCACCCATATGGGCGTTATAGTGTTTCACCAAATTAGGGTAATCGACATCAATTCGTTGCTTCTTCACTTTACAGTAACGTCTTACTTTAGTTTTGGGATAAGCATCGGTATAACTCGACGCTAAAACGACGCACTTATTATCATTCCATTTAACTACGGATAATTTAGTCTTATTACAAACTGTTTGACTGAAGGCTCCTCTTCCTTCTTTTTTCAGGTTTTTGTCAGTTTTCAGTTTATTTGCAGCATTTCTGAGTCGATTTTGCCGAATTGTCCCAAGACTAAAAATGCCATACGAGTTTCTAAGATAGTATATCAATTCCAAAGACGAAAAAAAATTATCGAAATATACCACGCAAGGTTTCTTCTTTATAGTTTTACACAGCCTAATAACTGCTTTACCGCCCCAACCTAAACTCTCTTCTTCGTCGGTAAAGGGACAATTTTCAAATGACTCATGCCCAGCGTACAAAAAAAAGTCATATATGAGTCCAGACGCGCCAGCACGAACCAGGTTCTTAAAACCCCACTTTCTTGGTTTTTGAGGATTGTACTGCCGCTTTTTGCCGGCTTTGGTGCCCTTGTATGGGATCACCATTTCATCGATGCTAAATCGAGTCTCTTCTTCCACTTTGAGGCAGTTTTGGCGAATCCTTTCGGCAAATGGTCTTATTTTAAAGTAAGGGTCTGAGTTTGTCTCATTATTATCGACAAAATGAATATATCTGCGTATTTGCTGATAGCGTTTTAGCGACATAACATCTGCTACTAACGGATAACGAGTTGTCGATGACCAATAATCAATAGATAAGATGGCATAGAGACTATACCCATAATTACTTTAATACTAATAAAATTACGTAATTCTTCAACTGTCAAATTTATAGATTGTCCTGTTAACTGCATAGCATACATGTTAGAATATTGGCATATTTCGGCAAATAAGTCTTCAGAAAAAAAGTCAGAGAAATAGTCGTAGGCACATTTGTTATCCGGAATAGGGCTTTGAAACTCATCGGGTTCTAATTCAGCGTAATGTTGGAAACGTCCGTTTGACCATCTAAATTTCAGATCAATTTTCTTTTTTTTTATTACATGACGAGGTCTTACATTTGTACTTTGGATTTGACGTTCTGTGCGTGTTCTACGAGTTAGTCGTGGTGAAGAAATATTTTGTGGTGACTGTGGAGGCAGGTTTACCATTTGATCAATTATAAATGATGTTGTCACTGAAGGGATATTTGACATGGGAGACAAAACTGGTAATGAACTTATGGATGGTAACGCCTCAATATTTGCTGAAACTGAAGGTGAGTTCATGTTTCGATCATCGTCGGAAGAATCTAAAATATTCAATCGTTCTAATGACGAATCAAGTGTCGGTGCTTCAGATGACTCTGATGTACGGTGTCTATTATATGTTTCAGCTTCGTATTCATTTTCTGAATTGGATGCTTCACTCACCTCCGAAGCAGCGTTATCTTCTGGTACCAACGCTAAGATACGTGATGCTCTGGTATTCTAAAAATAATGTTAAAGAATAGAGGTCAGCATGCAACCAAACAAGTGAAAATAGCCCAACCAAGTTATAACAAAATAGCGGTGCAAGGTTAGCAAGAACTTCGTAAAAACTTTCCGATGTTAGTATAATTTAAATTTAGTAAATGCATAACCAATATAACGCCGACACACCACACAATTAAATAATAACACATAAAACCATCACAGAATTAATTAATTCAATAATCCTAAACATGCGACTGTGTTGAGTATACTCAACTATAATTTCGGCACGTAAATATCTTATCACTTGAATATGTTAAGCGGGCTCAACATGCAAGTTTACCGACCTTTTACGTCCATATCCAGGATATTTCGAGACTTGAAAATGACATAATAATAATGTTTATTTATCAGTGAAATAAATGTAAACATTTATAATTCACAAATTGATGATAATCACAAAAAAATACGTAAAATTACCTGCACAGTTCGCAGAACGCGTCGTCTTGTCGCCATTTTAAATCACAAATGTCAAATGGAGTGTTGCAAGTGGGTAAAAATATTTTTATACCAAAAAACAACATTTCTACCCGTTATAAAAAAATAATGTCTGCGGTTGGCTAAATAAAAATCTACGTAATATATATTTATATTTAATGTTAACTATTCTTAACGTAATCAAATTAAGGGTTGGAAAATAACAATTTCGCAACTATTTCAAAGCTATTTAAAAATGTAGAGACTATAATTTCACTAACTCGGTGTTTTAAGTCAATTATTTCATTTTCAACCTCTTAAAGTTACACAGATTTACCTTCAAGTAAACGATTCAATGTCTATTTATTTTAGAAACTCGAAGTAAACAAATTATAAAGTAACAAACACCTCAACTCAAATCCTTTAAACATCTTATCAAGTCTATTTATCATTCATCGCAAAATTTGAGAATACAATCTAAATTTTCTTTCTAAAATCATAAAAGTAAATTGCTAAAACAAAATAACAAATCTTGTCTAAACATTATTTTACGGTTCACGAGTACCGAAATCTCATTTTTCAACATCACTGAGGTAAAGATAATTGGAAAAAGGCTTAAAGATGCGCCTCGAGGGGAAATGAGCGGAGTCATTTATCGCCTAGCTTAGCTCTGCTATGGCGCTTATTTTAAACATGCTATCGAATGCGGGTGCTTTGCGCGACAGGTTTACGTGCTAAGTTCCGTAATTACAGAAAGGAGGTAAATTATTTGATGTTGGTTAGAAGGTATTAAAGGATGTACATATTTTTAGAGACGTTTTTGTTTAATTATAATATTAGTATAGTGTAATTAATCGTTAAAGCATAGGAGGTTTGTGGTGACCTATATCACCCGTGTGTGTATGGATGTAGTTCATCCTTCCTTACTAATATTATAAATGTGAAAGTAACTCTGTCTGTTACGCTTTCACGTCTAAACCACTGAACTGACTTTAATGAAATTTGGTACAGAGACAGAGTTGACCTTGAGAAAGAACATAGGATATGGTCCACTGGTAATTAGGCTAAAGATTGTCTTTAAATGTTAGAATTGAATACCCAAATATTAATCCAATGATTTACCTTCGCCTTTAAGTTATTACATGCAGTTTTGTGCTTGTAAATTTCATATCTATAAGATTTTCTTGTGAGGGACGTTATTGCTGAAACGAAAACGACTAAGGACTCCGGTTTAGTATGAAACTAGACCGGTAATACCGATAAAAAAGCCATAGTTAATTGAAATTAAATTAATTATTAGCCATTGCGATAACACGAGACAAATAGGGATATTTCATTATTTTAAAAAAAGTCTCAGAAATATGCTAAATTACTTTTTTATCTACAATGGAATCAAAATATAATAACATTCATCTTAATTTGCTATTCCGATCTATATTACGGCACTTTGGTAGGTAGGTACCTTGGAAATTGAAAGGTCCGTTTGCCATAGTTGTGGGCTGTTTAGGGGACAAAACCAGATTCAACTGGCAACCGTTTTGTCTTGATTACTAACATGACTGAATATCGATGGATAATCCCTGATAATTGGGTTTAATCTGAGATTGTGGTGGAATCGAGAGGGACTCGCGGCTTTATATATCCGTATGGGATTGCCTATAATAAAAGCAGGGACCATAATAGTGGCCAAATATGTCCCTCAAGAGTAAGAAAAAGTAAAAGCAAAAATAAAAATGAAAAACATTACCATTAAAATTTATAAATCAAAACTGAAAATAAGACACACAAATATACAAAAAGATTCTCTCCGGCGGGGAATCGAACCCCGGTCTCCCGCGTGACAGGCGGGGATACTGACCACTATACTACCGAAGACTTGACTATACATTGCGAAATTAAGTCAATATTTTTGCAAACATATAACGTCAAACAGTTTTCGACAGATTTGTATTATCTGTAATGCTTGTCATGATTACGTAGTCTTTTTATTATTTATCACATTGTTTCGTTATCAGAGCCTTTATTTACACAGATTACATGTTTCGGTTGATAGGTAATGCTCATTGACTAGGTCGCTTATATTGTAGTCGACAATTCAAAGCACATTTTTATTTGATTATATAGCTTTCAAAATGTAAATATTAGTTTAGTTTAGTTCCTAGATACTACTAATTTTAGATGATTAAGAAGGTTAAACATTAATTTAATAAATATATACTACCTAATTTGAATATGAATAAAGTTAAGCACATTTTTTCAAGTTTCCTATACGTAAAATACTAACACTGTAATTGGGTAATAACTTATCTATCCATTACTTTTAAGATTATGATCCTATTAAACGTTGTGAACGGGAACAGCGCGATCTAAATCGAAGCTAACGCCATCTAGTTACAAGAAAAAACAACTTTTTACACACTTCAGATTGTCACTGAACGATCGGTCTGAGATTGGACACTATAAACAATGTAACATTGTACCTATATACCTTGAGAAAATAGTAACATAGTTGTTACCTGCTCTCGAGTTAAACATAAAACTACAACAAGTCCAATCCCAACTTTCTTTCCTCTTTACAATTCTCTTATTTCCCTTACTTTTTGCTTACATTGGATGTTTTTGTAGCTTCCTCCAATAACAGCAGGAACAACGAACATATTGTCCTGGACGACAAACACTGAAGTTTCTTCAGACTGAATAAACATCGAATTGTAAGGTTCTCTCGAGATCTTGTTAATCAAGTTTCTTTGTTTTTAATTTGCTAGTGTTTTCTAGGGATAGTAGTATAGTTTTAGTGTGTAAGATAGAAACGGTCAGAAATTATGTTTTTATTGTAAGTTAATTTTGATTTTATGGGTAGATGCAACAAACAAACTATGTGTGCCTAATTGCTTTTTCAAGAAGCCAGATTGAGATTATACTGCTGGGCAAAGGCCACCCCTTTTTCTTAATTAATTGCAATTAATAATAATACTCATTGACCTCTAGGTGGTAGCTTTTTACGTCATCCGCGTTACGGTGTCGGTGCATGGCCACGGCTTTCAATACTTCATACAAAAGCTTTTGTTACACTAAAGTTATCCTTAATTTACTTTAAAAAATGCTGCATACAACTAATCAAGTCGGCTTGCAAAACTTGGAACCTAAAACTTTGGCAGAACCAGTTAAAACCCAGTCTGTAACGATTGCAAAAACAAAGAAATCCAAACTTCCAGTTCGCTCTTGTATATGTTGATTTATTTAAATACTTCGGAAAGTCAGAAAAACTATACACAATTTTTGCGCAACATTTGCAACCCAATACCCCAAAATGTATAGTTATGAACACAAATCACTCATTGTACTAGAAGTAAGACTTTCGGTTGTGGAAAAGAGAAAGCGTATTACACATTGTGAAGTGCCATCTCATTTCCACAATCACAATGAGCTTATAGTAAGCACTGATCTCTCATAAAACCCAACTCATTACTTTTATGTACTTATTACATCAGAGTTGAAGGGAAGTCCTTGACCGCAACTTAGGAGACGTTCATGGTCACTTTTATATCCCTCCAAGCCAAATAGGGGATATTGACACCATTGGACGGGGACAAAGATATATTTTTGGCTCTCTTCATATTTCTGTGTAACAGAGTGGAAAAATAAAAGCCTTGGTCAAGGTTAAGGGTAGAAAGGTTGCCATGGTAACTAGGATGAAAGTAAAGATACTTGGAAGGAATTCTTTATTGTGACGAAAAAGTAAGTGTTTATATATAGATGTTACGTGAAAAGGGTTTTATTGCTCTGACGATATCTTACAGACAACCATTGGATGGACAGGGAGAATTATAAGTGGAACTTATAGCCATATACCTAGAATGTGTATACCAGAATAGAGTCAAGGATCTTTTTATAGTATATTCTGGAGTCAATATTGACTCAATAAAGGTTTTCAGACGGTTCCTAAAGTGAATGGAGAAATTATTCTAATATCTAACTTCTGGAAGATTAATACTTCTCCTATCTCTATATTATCCATTTTTTTTAACTGTTTGTACACGTAAATCCATCATCATCATCTGAAACGAATTATTTACCTAATCAATAAAGGAAAATGGAAGACAGGTACAAAGGTTTACCAGCACTGAAACTAAAACTGCAGAAAAAGCTTCTAATGCATTTTATTCCAAAATCTAAAATGGCAGAAGCAAATAGAGCATGCTGCGGTTTCAGCTTGCTCTTATCCTACAAAATCGAGTACCCATTGTAAACAGTGGCCTATTTCCGAGCACCGCCTGCCTTCCATTCATGTGAGGTTTAGACTCCACATATTTCCCTGGAGGATATATTGTAAATACGTGCTGGTATGCCCTCTGTTTTATGAGGGGACATTTTGTATCTTTTAATAGGGTTCCCTGACGTTTATTGTGAGTTTTGAAAGATTTAAGTTGGTGTGTGTTTTTTTTATTAAATGAGAGCGAAATTTAGCGCATCAGCGGAAATCTTCATTTGTATGAAAGCTAGCAATCGACGATAGCGACTGCTTGCTTTAAAATATATGGAAGAATCATACATTTATAATGGAAAACAAGTTTGAATGGATAAATCTTCAAGTGGTAAAGACAAAACTTAACGATGACTTAAAAGTAATTTCAGAATTTATCACAATGTATCTACCAAATACAATATTATGATAGGTACAAAACTACCTGAAATTTACAAACAAACAAACACAAGAAACCAAACAAAAACCAAAACAGTATTCAAATAATTTACAACACTTAACTTAATTGATGGCGTTCAATTAGAAGTTCGTTTTATTGAGTACCAATTAACGTCCGTAAATCCTTAATGAGAACATAAAGATGTTTTATATCCTCGAGGATTGAGGAAAATACATTGTTACAGCCGTATAGTAGCGGAATGGCCCTAGAAAGGTATAATAGTTCTGTTATTGAAGAGAACGGAATTTCTCTCATACTTGTTTCTAAGTGGCTTCTAGAGTCTCTATGCCTCTGTACAACCTCTTTGGAGTTCTTTCGGAGGTGTGGAAGCAGGATGGCGCATTACAAGTCGTCTAGCGTCTCTTTTACACAGTCGCATCGGAATTGCTTTTAAGGGATTGTGGTTTTCATCCTATACTGTCAGTGTTGTGAAAGCAAGACGTTGTAATACGCTGTGTAGTGCGTTCGTAATAGTAAAATTCCTGCCTCAAGAGATAGTATAGTGAGTAATCACTTGAATATTTTTCTGTTGCTGTTTTAGTAAAATGTACATAGGTGTTAAAAAAACCATAATAAGTTTTTTGAAAACTTGAAGTTTATTGAAGAATAAAAATAATTGTAAATATTGATAACTTATTTCCAGACTTCAAGATTTATATTTAATTATGTAAATGGGGATAATCAAAAATGAGAATTTAACTTTGATTGATGCCGTTGCTTTTGAGCAGAACAGACAAAACTCATTAAAATCCATCTATTTTTTTAGGAGCTGCGATATCCTAGAGATATATGTACATATTTTATTATACGTTACAACGTATTCTACTCTTTGCTGAAACATAACAAACGGTGGTCGTTATAAAAGAAAAAAACTTTTCGTTCTGTTTGAATATAAGCTATTCAATAAAAAACTGGTTTCAGAGGAAAATAAATAAAATAAATAAATAAAATGTGGAAGATATACTTAATATGTTAGTGAGCAAAGTTCAATTATAATATATACGTATTTTTACAATCTCCTGTCTACCTATTGCTCCTAATGACAAAATACCCAAATGCAACTTGGGAACCGATGAGACTCATTACAGCGTGCAGCGTTAACACTTTAAGTTATATAATAGACATAAAACAACGTATTTAAGCTAAGTAGCGCAGTACCACTAAACAGGGGTTTTCTGGATGCATTCCAGAATTTTAGCATAGGCAAAGGGGCCTACCATCATATCGTCTGACCAACGTCTGAGGACGTAGAACGGTATCTCATTTCTATAAGTGCAATAGGCTTTTTAAAAGGTGTTAGTGGGTCCCGTATTTGACTTGTGTCAATCTTCTTCTTTCCTTACTTTTGAAGTTCCACCTTTGCGCTTGTTTAACTAGCAACCATACCCGCTGAGGGAAAGAGATGCCGCTTTATGTATAGAGCGCTCTTTCGCTTCTACAACTGCAAAGACTTCTCTTTGAAGATATGATAGTAGTAGGACCCGAAGACACGAATATCGATCCCCTTCATCCTTTGGTTTCATAATTCCATGTCTGCGCTTGTTAACTGGATACCATTTCAGTTGGGTAAAAGGGATGCCGCCATACATTTACCTTGCTGTCTCAGTTCCACGATTGCAACAGTTACTTTAAAACGTAGCATGCCTCGAAGTCACTCGTATCAATCTCCTTCAACCTTTAGTAGCTCCATGCCTCAACTTGTTTAATTAGTTGGTCTTGTTTGCTCAACACTAACCCGTTGAATAGCTGGGCTTGTTATAAATTATAACTCGTCTCAACCGTCTCTTGGGCGTTTTGTTAAGCGCTCAAAACAATAGACTACCTTCGTATTTCGCTTTTCACCTTTCCAAAAAGGTTGTTGTGTTGACAGTAGCTAACCATTTATGTTACAGCTCCGTCTTTTGTTACATTGTATGACGGAGACTGACAGAAAGTGTCTGGACTGTATAATTATGTTTTTGTTACTAAGTGAAGATGAGATTAAATGTTTTAAGGGGCTTTTGTTCTAACATTTGTAGTTTTGGCTTTATCTAGAAAAGGTTTCGTACTTTTGACAAGTGTTTCGTAAATCAAAATCTTCAATATTAAATTCATATTTCCCGAAAATTTAAAGTACTAAAATAAGATTCCACTTCAGTCGAAATCTTTTGATGATTTCAAGCCTTACAAATATCAAATATAAGTCCCTCTGAGCCTCTGAAGGGTCAGTGAAGGGCCATTTATTTGTAGGGACCACAAAGTTCGCGACTTCAGGCCTAAGGGCAGTTAAGGAGTTGTGAGGTACAATGGAAAGCCCTTATGTTTTCAATTGTTCGAGATTCGCGGAAGTTCCGTAGTTTAGTTGACGTAACGTTAGTTTCATAAATTTTAATGATGGATGAACGTTTTATATTGAATGGGGAGGCTATTTTTGTTATAAAGGAGTTTGTTTTGAGGTGGTCTAATGCTTAGTAGCCCTGACTGCTATACCGGAGATCGTGGGTTCAATTCCCACTCATGACAGTTTTTTGTGTGATTAGTGCTTTTGTTATTTTGTATGTTGGGGTCCTATATAAGTTTACTAATTGTGGATCATCAATAAAAGTTAACAAAATAATTTTTTTTTTGTTTTAACAACAAAAAAAAATACAACCGACTACAAATAAAAAACCACTGACTTCGATGAGATTTTTATGAGACCAAATGATGTTCCAGTCCAATGTTCGGAAGTAACACACATAAAAAATACAGAAGAATTGAGAATCTCATTCATTAAAAGTCGGTTGAAAATATAATTCCATACAAAACTAGGTTATGTTTTATCTTACGACAATATTACCCTACGATGGTAACGTGGAAACATGCCTGACCCAAATTTATTAACACCTGTATTTAGTAGTTACTATTCTATATTCTGTAGTTATAGGCCAAGTGACAATAATTTAAACCCAATCCCTTAATTAATTAACTTTATCAAGCCTTAAAAACTGACTACCAGAAGCCTAAACAATCCTAATTAAAAACTAAAATATGTCCGCTTCACTACCTTTGTAACAGAAAGCAGGTTCTAGCACTATTTCTAATGGACTACAGTTTCTTTCAGACATTAAGGCTGAAAACACAATACAATGTTTCGTTGTAACTTGATTACGTGTTTAGCGGCGGAACGAAAAACATTTGAAGTGTTTTTATGACCCTTAGCCAAGTAGAATGTTGTAACGTTAATCCCGTAAAAGATGTGTTAAGCTTTGAAATAAGAGACATAATTATACATTATTTAACAAGCTGTACCGATTTCGTCCACATAAAATTTAACAAAAATAACTTTTAATTTATAATAACAAAACGCGGCTAAAGACTCGCGAAGCACAGAGAGAGCTCATCCAATTTTGAAAATGCTAATAAAAAGGTAATCAATGCGGATAGCTTTTGGACTTCTTCAACCTTATTTAGCAGCAGAAAGAAGAACGGATATATCTTCCTAATACTGAATGGAATTAGTTCCCTTAAAGTAGCAAAACTGTATTTTTTTACTGAATATAATTTCCGCTAGGAATAAGATAGGACATAACGTAGGCCAAGGGTCTCGAAATATGATCTAGGTAATATCCTAAAGTCATCTGTTCCGAATAGTCGTTTATCAAAATAAAGGCTTGTCGTTTTATTCAGTTCCGTTTATTGAGTTCTGAATATGTATAAATCCTGTACATTTATTTAGTATCATAATTATAGTATTTCACAACTTTCCTACATCGCGATCTAGTAACAAACTTAGAAAATCTTGTATTATGAGTATTAGACAACTGATTGAAACATGCCTGCATGTAATGGATAAATAATACCTACCCATACACAGAAAAACTGTTCGTGCTCATCACACAAACATTCCTCCTGAGTGGGATTCGAGCTCACGACCTCCTGTATCTATAGCAGTCAGGAAAACTTACCTATAGACCAACAGACCAGTCAATGTCCAAGTTTCAAAACCGAAAATGTTAAACAAGTTTCTATGCAGTTACAATGTCTCGTTCCTCTTACACTGGTAGTGAACCTGTTTTGTATCATGCTTTATAACTGACACAGATATCGAGAACACTATCTTGTCACAAATTCATCCCCAACTGAGGTTGATGATTGAATTTTCACTTGACTAGTTTCAAGACATTGACTCAGAAGCTAAAGGCTTGTAGATGAATACTTGGAAATAGGTTCAACCCAAAACAATTCCAAAAAACACTCCAGTGCAAAGTGTGAAATGCGAGTTCCGAATTTTAGAGCACTGTATTTAATACCTATTTAAAATGTCGGTCAATGGAAATTGATTGGACTTTTGCTTGGAGTTGGGCTAAATTTTTAATCAGACTAAGTGTTTGATCGCAGGTCACTTGAGCTTCAAAAGTTGTGCATATTATATACTCCAATTCTTGTTGAACAATTTAGCTGTAATCCAAAGTAAAAGAACAATCCCGAAACACCCACGGGACCCGATATTTCTAATCTAACGACCCAAAGGTTTATGATCCGTTCTCCGTATTCATAAACCACTGCTGCTATTGTTAAGGGAATAAAGGAAAGATTGGAAGAGACAAAGCAATGGAAACGAGACTCGGCGATAAGCCCACAAAAACTTCGTTCTGTTGAAATAAATAGTTTCTTATCTGTAATCTTGGTAGAGTGTAGGCATTTTATTTGGTCTAGTGTCTGTTTGGAAGTCATAACTTTGGCTTGATGAAGACCATGTAGTTGTAATGTACTGAGACTTGTTACTTTCGTGTTCATATCTAGGCTAATGTTTTTTGTGTGTCGTTAAAGAAAACTTTATTGTAGATCTTATACTTTTATTTTTGTATCTAAGATTTTTGCTTTAGACATCATATGGTTTTTTACCATACCCGAACTAAAGATTTTAATATTTGTGTCGTTGGATTTTCACATCATTTTAGCGTGGTGACTTAAACCACTTGGCAATTCGTGCGGTTAGAAAATTAAAAGTATATAATCACTTACTAGCTATTAAAAACAATTTAAATATTTTAATAATTTACATAACTGGACTATAGTAAGGGGTTTTGAATTATTTTTATAACAGTACACAGAAACAAGAAGTCAAACTCGGGCTCTGGCCAGCAGCAAAAATAGATATATCCATAGACCGCAATTAAATACAGTCATGAAGGAAACACATCTATCTAGAATAGAATTGGAATGTATAGAGAAACCCACTCACGTATTGACCGCACCAATCTGGCTGAAGGCGGTGTATTCAGGCTTGATATTGACAAAGTCATAGCTAAAGACCCTGGTATTGCATTAAATACAGGTTAAGGCCTAGAATGAATAAAATGAACAGTGATTCCGATAGGGTTCATTGATTACTTTTATTTAATGCTAATCGTATAAAATTCGACAAATAACGGTACTCGTAAATATTTTGAAAAAATATCTAGTAATATTAGAATAGTGGTGGTTTAAAACTAAAATTTTGAGGCACTTCCCGATAAGCTAGAAGGCTGAAATTATCAGGGTAGCTTCGAATTCGATGACAATGCAGACGACTGGACCTATTTTGATAAATTTGAATGGAGTGGCATTTAAAAACGTGATTGTTAAATCTATTATTTTTTTATAGATTAATCTTGTCATTTTACATTTACCTAAACGAGGCATATCTTTAGGACTAACTAGCTATACATAAAGATTAACTTTAATAAATCAAAGAGAACGTCAAGACAACGGAAATCCTTGAGACAAAACAAAAACAACTGCCTTGAAGCTCGTAAGACATTAATACAGAAAGAAAATATAGTAAAGGCAGTCACATAAATCATTTAAAAGAAAAATAAAACTATAAATATACAACAGGAGACCACTCCATCTTGACATAGGTACGAAGTTGACCTAGACGACAAATATACATATTTTACCTATGTTGCTTCAACACTAAAAAAATTTAAATAATGATAATTAATTTATGAACTGCTGAACTGAACTCGATCATTAATTGTTGTTTAAGAATCAGCAGAAATACATCATTCGTGAAATTTTCAACTGTTTAGCTATTACACTTCATGAGGTTCATGAGGTACAGTCTGGGCTTCAGTAATAGGAGTAAGATTTACCCTTTGAGTATAAAGCGCTTAAAATACATTGTTTGATACCGGGATTACTAATAACCTTTACTGTCTCAGTCCAACTACGACTAACATGACTCAACTTTCAGTATTACCATTCTCCATAAGCTGACAAAACTAAACTTTTTCTAAATAATGTTCAGGAAAACTGTAAATGGTACTTCCTGAGGATAAACGGAATAAAATCGGATAAAGTTGGGACTTGATCAAATATTTATAAGAGGGTTCGGTCAGATTTGATGGATATTACGCAGATTTCTCTCGACTTTCTCATGTCTTTTGAGTTTTTTTTGGGACAAGTCATGGTAATTTGTTTAATGGAGTCGCAGAAAAAATGTTTTAATAGTTCTGTGACAGTAGTCAGACCTTGGTTTTGTTGATTTTTTTTTGAGAAACGAAAATGGCTCCCACTTTAAGAAATTTAACGCGGGGCTGTCACAAACTATCAAGTCACAAGTACATATCCTCCAGACTGTGGACGGCAGATGGTTTTTTTTTTAATTATTGATATGAACTTGCTAAGATTGAAAGCTGAACCTGAAATAACTTGGTAGGTGATTGTAATTTGTGTGTTTGTCATAGATTTGTAAACACTCTTATTCGACGTGTATAGTTGTTTTTTCAAAGACGTTGTTTGTTACCTAATAACTTGTCTTATAGTAAGTTGTTACATTTTTATATTGGTTTTTATTTTGTTACGCCTAGAGCGTAACAGTCCTGGCTGGTACAAGTACATAAAGATCACAATCAAAATAAGAATAAATAAAATAAGCATCATCGTATACCTTCTTCAGTAATTGATGTCAGCGTTGATCAAGCAATGATTTCTTTATGTTTAGTTACAATCTGGAAAAAAGGAAAACAAACCGTTAATGATAAAATGACAAGACAATATTTTTAATAGTTAACTGTGTCCTACATCTGGGCAATGTCTTCCCCCGAAACCTTACAAGATTCTCAGTCAGCAACGAACCTGCACGGATAGCCGAGTGGGTTGAGGTCACCACGCCAAACGCCTAGCGTTTGTGTGATTTTGGGTGTCTTTGTGCATGTGATTTGTATGTTTTTTGAAACCCTATCGACACAAGGTATAAATTCCTTAATTCGGGAGTCGTTTAAAAAGAAGAAATAATAGAACCGTCCCACATACAGAATATCTCTACATTTAATCATTACATATTTAATAAGTTTCCCATCAGCTTATCCATAAGTTGTTCCTATAAAGCCATTAAGAACATCAAAAGTTCACACATTAGACTGACCTTTCACTCAATAAAGGTCAAAGAATTATAACACTAATAAACTATCCTGTATTAATGTTACAACATTTACGTCTTTATATATTTTCAATATTTATGATGTTCAACGAGAGCCTATTCGGCGAACTCGCTATGAAAGAGATATAAAATAGTTAAGCACTAAATATGGATAGTAATATCTTTTAAATGTGTTTTCTTTGAGTTCTTACTCTTTTACAACTTATAAAATGTAAGTACGTCATATTTTATCTAAGAGTGCTTATAGTAATATTTATAGGTATATTATGTTTAGCATTTAGGTTCAAACATTCTCTGAAAATGTTATACTTATATTAAACCACATTTTACAAATAATAAAATACGCGAAAGTAAGTCTCTTTAGGTACATCATTTAATAATGAATCATTCTCGCGATAGATACTAGAAATATAAAAAAAAAAAACATTATTTTGTTGATCAACTCCTATATAGATTGGGAAATGGTTCAGGATATTAAGAACATTCAACATTCTTGTTCAATTTCAATATCGCTACCAATGTCAATTAGATATTGGTAGCGATAACGAGATATCGCGATAACTTTGGAGATTGTATGTAATTGATTTTAATTGCTGTAAATCTGTGGAGTACCATATCTCACATCTAATAGACGTAAATATTGAAGCAATTTATTTTACCAAAACTTTCTTACAAGTCATATCAAAACCAAAAGTCATTTATTCAATTTAAGCTACTAAGTAGCACTTTTTGAACGTCGGATTACATTGGACAGCACCCAGTTTTGCCCACACTTAATAAGAGCTCAATATCCAGACCTCATACATTCATAAGTTTTGCTTTGAAGCTGATTTTAACTGTGAAATAGTAATTCGTTACCATAATCACAATGAATGGACCTACCTTATATTATTCATCATAAATTAATTTATTAAGGTACCCAGATGATTCTCCAATTCTCAATCGACAGACATCAACATACCTTCTCATTTAAGAGGTATTTAACCTACTCGTTAAAGCGTAATTAAATCCAGTACCTATTCCAATAAATCCCTTAAATTGGAACCAAGAATCCCGCCGTTACTATTGAATTAAACCCTGCAGCTGCTTAAGTAATAATACTTTGTCAATATCCAGTTTTGTTGCAGAAGGTTAACGATACACAGTGGCGAATATTGCTTCTAAAAGACGGAATTTTTTAGATCAATGGAACAGCAAAAATTTTTCTGTTTGTTAGCTGATGTAAAGAAATTGAGAATTAAAATCGATTTTCTGTGTGTCTAATATGTAGTTGAATCTTGAATTTCTTTGCATACACGATAATATGTCGCTTAAACCTCACTTGCAAGGAGTCGTGGTCAATAATTTTTTATGCGTACTGCTGAAGATAACCTGCTTCATAGTTTATTTGTAAGTTGCGAACTGTTGTGAATTTTAAAAGAATGGAAAGAAAAAAATGATAACGTGATTATCATTTTTTGCAGATAAACAAATAATTTCTTTCAAAGTTGACCTTCTCATTTAACTTTTCATATCAACATCCTAGCGCCACCCCTTGTCCCAAGCGTCTGAACAGATTTACTATTCTAATAGGATTATGAGATGCATTCAAATCCCTAGTTTTTATTTAATACGCTTCGGAACGGGATTCAGCGTGTTTATTTAAGGAGGTCGCTAAGTTATGATAAGAATGTCGGGTGACTCGGTAAGAAATGTCACTTTAATTGACATGGTGAGACATAAAAAATATAGGAAAATAGACCTACACTGCCTTAACACTGTGAATGTCCTGAAGCTTATTTATTGTATTCGCTGGCTGATACTCGTCACTCTTTTGTGGTGTACCTTTAAAAATGATACAGATTGGTATAATGAAAGTTGATCGTTATCTCCAAATGATGACACGTACCAGTAATCCAGGTTTTCTACTGTATATTAAGTCTTGCGATTCGATTTATCATGGTGAAATGCTTGTGGAAACATATTTCTCCACTGCGGCTACTCTATTTGACAGTGTGTATTTTATTTCAAGAGGGGTGTTATAAGTGTGACCTGTGTGTCAGTCTATCTGTGACATCATAACTCTCGGAACGGATTGAGTGATTTCTATTCGGTTCCTTCTTCCTTGTATTAAAGGTGAATTGTTGGCGAGTGTTTTAGATAAGTTTCATAGAAATCGATGAAGTCATTTAAAAGTTGTGCGGGTTGAAAGTGGGAAAAATAAGCGAATGTTTGCAAATATATTCGTGGGGGACTCAAATGAAAGCGCACGGACAAATAATATTGAAGACTTAAGATTAGTCATGTAGGTTAATTTTCCAGAGTATTTTTTATGTTTAACTCATCTCCACTTTTGTACACCATTTTTCCCATCTGCATCAGCAATTACATTATCTCCCAAACCAAACAAAAGACTTAATATTATCCTTACAAACAGCTCTTCAATTTAAAAGATCCTATTAGTATATTTAATACTTAATTATTCAACTTATATGGAGCAGAAACGTTTGTCATTATCAAGATTAAAGCTTTTAAACGTAACTGAGAGTGCTTCACGAACGACGGTGACTGAGAACTCCTTTAGAACTATTTCTGAGATTAAAATATCCAGTTACTGCAAATGTTATGTTTTAGATATAAGTCTGGAAACCACTCTTCATTTTCAAAGGTCAGGTGTAATGAATTTGTGTATGTTCATTTAGAAAGGTCATTCAATTAGTATATAATTGAATATGAAATGTTTATAAATTTATTAGCTAGTTAAATGCGTGACATTTTCTATTGTTTGCGCATTTCACGTTTTTAGCATCTTTAATTATTTTTCAATTTATGACTATACTGATTAACAAGATGATAGGAAACAGGAAAGAGAGATATTAAGTTGAATAGTTCAAAATCTTGTTAAAAACCTTTTATGTAGGACACCCTATAAATTGAACTAATCCATCCATGGATTAATCAAACGATAACAGGCAAACCGACAAACACTTGACGAAAAACCCCAATACACATCCCATTGTTTATCACACAATTAAATTTAGTACACATCACCAATGAAAATGGAAAACAAGGACATTCTGCAAAACCATTGCCATAAAACTTCGCAGGCATCCGGGAATAAAGTTGAATTAAATTGGATGTCCTCAGGATTCGTCGAGGACCAACTGGATGGGATCCAAACACTCACAGCCACGTGACCTTTTCAAACAGTCGCCATTTTACGAGGCCGTTAACACCTGCTCACGACTTTATTTACATTTTACGACATTTTTATGGGAATTCAATTGAAGATGAAATACGATTGATTCGTGACATTTACTTTTTTAAAGTGTTGATGAAAGGGATTGAAGGGACGGCCATTAAATGGTTTATATAGCTTTAAAGATTGGCTATTTATCACAGATAGTGAAAGTTATGTTAGGTTTGCGAGAATGCTATTGATGTCTGTATTAACCAGTTGATAAACCACTGAATGTAACTTTGAAATTTTCTAACACAGATTTCTTAAATAGTACATGCTGATTATTAATCGGCTTAAAAATTTCCTTGCTGAAACCAAAAATCCCATGACTTTTTATTGTATTATCTGAACATGAAATGAAATTAAAGCTATTATTTCTCAAGTTTTGACAAGTTCAGGGGATAAGACAGTTCAAGGCTAAATAGATATTTGACCACACAAGTTTTTCGGCGAGTTTCTTTCACAGGTAGATAAGCTATTCCTCAGAAAAATCCGTCCATAAATATCTTACATTTAAACCAAGTTTCAAGAAAAATCACTATTATAATCACGTATGCACATATTTACAGTTTCTTCTAAACATTTCAAATGAGTTTTCTTTTCGATGTCTGGGATAATATAACTTCTGAAAGTGAGCTGTGGGAGGGAGATAGCACGCTTGTAATATAGAGCGACGTCTTGCTCACACAACTGTAAAATCCTTTTCGGAGGCATTTTCTGGTAAGTCCTTTACCTCAGCTATACAGCTTTGGACAGGTGATGAATGGTCTAAAATGCATTAGTTGGGGGGCAAGAGCCGCGAAATGTGATTTTATGCACCAGTCATGTTGGAGTTTAAATAGGTGCTATATGAAAATACTATTATTCGAAATGGATAGAAAAGTTTTTTAAGGAATTTAAAAAAGTCATTTACAGGTGTAAAAGCACTGAAAAAAGTTGATGTGAACTGGGCAGTATTTTTTTTTTTTTGGTGAAAATTGATGGTATATTTTGCTAAAAGATCAGTCGAATAGTAGGTAAGCAAGTGTGGTAGAACAGTTACCCAACGATTGATTTATTAAATATTTTGAATATTTTTTTTTTATCCACAGGCTTTTATTAATTTCTTGTTATGCCATTAGTGACACTAGTAGTTCAAAAATAGTTTTTGGTAAAATTTATGACAAACATGAATAAAAATAAATGGTAGGTAAATACTTTTTCATTATTCTTTCTTTGCCACTAATAAAGAAAAGTTATAGCAGCATTAAATGTATCCAATACACGCGAACTTATCAAGATAAACTGTTATTTTTGTTTAGTTTAAAATACATATCAGTAAACAGTAAATTAGTTTTCTAAACTATTGCTCGTAAAACACTTAAAAACAAAACGAAAAGCAATATAAAGCAAAGTTTGAGATTATTTTAACATATTTTGTTTTTGTTAGAAGTGTATTCGTATTTTGTTTTGTTAATTTTATGTTTTTTAAGAAAATAATAACTGTAATATGTATTTCGTGGAAAGTTCTAAACACTTTCTTAGTATAAATGGTTATTGATTAATTTTCAGATGTACTATGTACCTAAAATCAGTCTTCGTTTGAGAAAACCTTAACGATTTTTTCTCTTTTTTATTGGTTGCTAGTCTACCAGCAACCAGGTTTACTATGTTTATGTTGCGAAGCCTGAAAATATTAAAAAGCAAAATTAAAAAAAAAAAACCTACGCAACTGTAAAAAAATTAAGAGAATTGGAAAAAGGGCTCATTGAATGTTAAAATTCTGATTAATTCTTCGAACCAGTCTTTCCAAAACATCACTCATCAAAATCTTAAATACTAGTCAAATGCGCGTCAGATTTGAGACCAATATTTGAAACAAATGGGTCAAAGCAAAACAAAAAATCATGATCATAGATCAGATGACGATGGTACGTAGTTTTAACTATTTATTTTTACTAAATAAATTCATTAACTGTAAAAAATTATAGCTAATATGGTTAATGACACAGAGCTTGGTGACAGACAACGTAGCCTTGGCTTTAGATTTCCGTATTTAAAGTACGGAACACTAAAAACAAATATTTCAGACAAAAAGTTCACCCTTGACTATTCGCCCATTGGCAGTAGCAACACGAGAAGCCAATTTATATTTTTATGTAATAGAGTAGCTCTAAAACCCAGTACTTTGTTACTAAAACATGAATTTATATGCATAACATATTTTTTTAATCTCGTTTTTATACACGAGTTTATGGTCATAGATTTGTAGTAAGTTTTGAAATTCATACTCTGTTTTAGAAAGCTGCATAACACTCGTATAATGGTATATTTTTATTTGGATAGGATGTCATATTCTCTAAATGTATATATTTTTCAGTCGGGCATTTTAAACTGCTTTAAATTTAGGTAGCAGTCGAATCAAGAAAGTTTCGTAGATATCACAAAAATAACTTTATCCAAGAAATTCGAAACCTTTATCCCCGTTTACAAATTAAATCCAATTTTGTATATTGACAGGTTACCTTCGAAAATACTTTTATGTAATATATCTAAAATTTTACCATTTTAACGCTTGTCCTGCGCAGGGATCGAATCCCACTTTCACGGCTAACCGTGCAGTCATTACATACATTCTTCTAAACAACAGTTTCAACATGAGAATACATAAGACAGTCTTACAAATGAATCCGAACCGTCAGAATTCTGCCTTCAAACTACCCATTCTCACAATCACCCTGGCGACAGCTGATCCAGGCTGTATATACCGTCTGCCTGCACCATTAAAACGTGTTCACGTGTTCAATTAAACATGAGGCAAAGCAGACGAGTGTATGTGAGGTCAGGGGGGTCACCGACCTGCGAATTAATATTGTTGGCTTCATCTGACTGGAGGCTTGCCTCTGAAGTATATGCAACCATGTGGAGAATATTTCGGTATATGCAACGTTCAAATAAGGTGTACATGGAATTTAACATGTTTCTCTACGAGATCAAAAGTCCTTAATTTGGACTGGGTTTTGATTTGGCCCTGTTTTTAGGATCCCGTTCCAAAACTGTGAAAAATTTTGTTTTTTTTTTATTTGTAAGGTGTGGTCAAGTGCAATTCAGACTGGCAACACTGAGGGTAGTGTTGCCAGTCTGAATTGCACTTGACCAGTTTTATTTTTCAGTTGATGAGAATAACTATTTTGTAACAGTATAAAGTCAATTCATAAAAATAAAGTCAAATCATAAGTAAACGTGCTCCTCTCATAATAATTGAGTACGTAAAGTGATAGTGGCCCTTTCTTTAAATAACACGGTGTGCAAAAATAATCTAAAGTTCGTAGGTACTAGAGTTCAAAATAATTGTGAATATGCACATGGAAAATTAAATCATATCTGAATCAATAATAAAACATTTTGAAATACCTATCCAGAAATCTCCGTTCATTATTATACAGCAGATACCCTAAAAATAAAACTTTCCTCAAATATTCCATTTAGAAAAATGTTCGCGAACAAATATCATGATTCGAGGAAACAATTTTAGTTACAAATAGAGATATTCAATAAGTTTACCGAAATATGTCGGTACCATTTGCCAATTGTTTGCTCTGACAGACATAAAACTTTTACGATTGGGAAAGCTATAAAAATCTAGATCTCCCATTTTACTTCGATTTTGTAATTTAATCATAGCGATACTGCGTTTGGAGGCTATATAGATTTTTTATTATTTCTGGAGTTTTCGGAAAACAATTCAAATTTTTTCGTGATTTGTTTACACAAAGGGTGGGTTTGATCCGTTTGATTTTCGAAGTTAGGTTTAAGTACTTTTTCAATTATTCTAAGGCATCACTGACAAACGGTGAAATTGAGGAAACCTGGATCCCATATATTGGAATCTATAATTGCATTGAGCAAACGTGGTCATCAATGCTTAAGCTTTCGCTATGTATAAAGAGTTCTCTCTCTGCGCCCAACAGTGTGACATTCCATGTCGAGACTCGATAGGTTCCCAAACCAATATCAATAGACGATTGACGAATACTTTCACCTGTTTCCAAATGCGTGATCTAAGTATAGGCCACTCCTTTTTTGTAATTTGTTCTTAAATTCTTTATAATATATTTTGTTAATTCACAATATTCGATATCCTTCACATCTCCGTTATTCCGTTATCATGTTACTGCCAAATAGATTTTTGCTTTTCAAAATGCCTGTCCTGAAATTATCGTGGCTCTAAATACGTTACACAAAAAATAATAAAAAAGCAAAATTAAAAATCACAAAGAGGAAATCCCTCACATTGTCTATAGCATACGCGTTTTGCCTGACGTTGTATCGTCCGCAAAAAAAGTTGATTAAAACATTTTTTATCAACAATGTTGGAACGAATATTTTATATTACCGGACGAAATGAATTAACTTTTTTTATGAACGAGTAAATAAATTCGGTTTGAATCGTTTTGTTCCGATTGTTTACAATGCAATTAGGATTTGCTTGTGGTATGTGTTTTTAATAACTTTTGTTTACGTGTTTCATATTGTTACAATGTATTGTATATTATGCTTGATTTATTTGCACAAGTTATAATATTTGTTTTGTTTTTATTTGCTGTTTTAATGATATCAATAGACATTGAGTAAATTAAATACCTATTTTATTATGTTTTGTTTAAAAAAATCGGAATGCTGAATACCGAGTTTTCTGCTCTTTTATGGAATGGATTTAGACAACCATCGAACGGAGTTAAAGGAAAAACCCCCTACTCAATTTTGTTTTGTTACAAGTATGACATTATAATAAAATAAAATATTGGCAATAGACCTTTTTTCCGACGCTACACATTTTTTGTTGCCCGAACAAAAAAAGTCTGTCGGTATAGAAGGGAAGAACACTTTGTTGGTACCCCTAGCCCCCATGGCTATGGTGTATGACTTTACAGAACACATGTGGATATGAAAAACCGGCATGTTTGTGTTAAGGCTTATGACGGTTTTATTCTCTGCATAGATAGGTAGAGCTGTAGGGTTCTCAAACTTGAAAGCCGTATTGATATTGAACCACAACAACGTTCTTTTCTGTACTTGTAGGTAGGTAAGGTTAAGGTATATTCTGAATTAAATCTGGTGGTGGTATCCATAGTATCCGCATTTTCAGGATCTGCCTTTAGTTAGAGAATGAATTTTTGTTTTGGGAAACTCCGTCATCATGAGATGACGTGATAAACGTCTTTTATTTACTTATAATTAAATTCGGGTCTTTTAATATCGCGTAACCAAAAAGAAATGTTTTTATTTTACAAAAAAAACAAACCAATATCACATTGGTATTTTGTTTTTTTCGTTCTTCAAATGTAGCCTAACAGCGGTCAACTAATCATGACCAAAAGGGACCACAGTAAAGGTACCTCGTACCGCTTGTCATGGATCGGTATCAAGCAAATTGGCTGCGGTCGTCTGGCCTACATTACCCTAATTTGAGCCTGGATTTGTACGAACAGACACTCCCTTTTAGTACATTATTTAAATCTAGTTTCAGGAATGTATACTTTGAATAATGAAATCGCTACTAATATTATAAATTCGAAAGTAACTCTGTCTGTCTGTCTGTTACGCTTTCACGTCTAAACCACTGAACTTTTATGAAACTTGGTACGGAGGTAGAGTTGACCTTGAGAAAGAACATAGGATAGTTTTTATCCCGTACTTTGGAAGAGTTCTCTTGGAAACGCGATATAACCGATATCGGCGCGGGCGAAGCCGCGGGCGAAAAGCTAGTACATATTATATAATGTAGCATAATAACGTAAAATATGTTTTTCTGAAGATGGTTGTGAAATGTACAATTTATATTGTGTAAAACTTGCTTATACACTTTGATTAACTATATTAATGTCGTAATGAAAAAAAAATGCGCTGCATACGATACTCAACGAGTTTTCTTTTGAATATATGTATTTTAACATTTCGATGTTTATTCGAGGCTTTCATTGTTAAAGAATATTTATCATTGATTAGAGTCGTTGACCTCTGTGAAGGAAACATCTGTGCAAGTTTGCTCCGTAAATAAACTGTTAAAATTCGTGTCTAAAGTTGTTCTCTAAAGTTGTGTGTATATAATTCACAAAGCTGTTGTAGTGACGATTCTAGAGGTGAAATCAAAATTCAATTCCAACCAGTAATTTCGAAGATATAAGCAATAATATTTCAAAATTATTTGTTAACCGTCTTGAACCCTGACCTACGACAACCCGCGCGACGCCCGCTGCTCCACTGACTCATCGCTACCGGCCAGCGCTGTGTGCGCGGCATTGCAATATCAACGTTCTGCGGACTGCACTACGATGGCAAGTCGGACGGCACCGTGCGCGGGCTGCCGCGCCGAGGTGAGCGAAGACGGCCCGTATATGAAATGTGCAAAATGTAAGCAGATTTTTGATATTATTTGTGCAAACATTACTACTGATGTGTTTAAAAATATGTCTGTGGAATTAAAGATGTCTTGGATATGTGGAGAATGTCGCTGTAGGCAACCAAAACGAGATAATTCTCATACTCCAGTGCGGCCACACGTTACGCAGGATCTAAATACCACCTCTACTGCTTCGTGCCTTGACGTATCCATGCAGACTTCCGAGAACGTGACTGTACGAACTAAGCCGCGATACGCCCAAACTACTATGGGAAGCACAGGCGAAAGTATTACAGGAAATGATTTAAAAGATTCCGTTGTGCGTGAATTAAAAAACCTGCAAATGGAGTTCGAAACACAGCTAATAAGCAAAATTAATACACTGCTTATTGAACAATTTTTGGCGTTCAAAACTGAATTCATGGATAGGGTTAATTTGATAACGAACAAGGTTTTACAATTAGAAAAACACTACATATCGAGCATTAATAAGGCTTGCGAACCGGCGCCAATATCCAAAACCTTGATAACTAGCGGTACTCAAACCAGTCCAACCTTTGAAAATATACCCACTTCACAAAATAAGCCTCCGAAGCGGAAATCTCAACCTCAACCAAACATCGAACATCTCGGTACTGATAAGGATCAGTCTGCGTATACTGTCCCCAGCACAAATAACGTCTCATCTGTGGCTCCTGTTCTCAGTGCTCAAAAGATGATGCAGGCAGAATCTTCCGAATCTTCCATCTCTTTAAGTAATAGCCAGGACTGTGAGCGGATTGATAAAGACAACTGGCAAGAAGTATCACGCAAACGGGCACGACCCTCACTTCCCGGGTTGCTCCGAGGTACCGCTGCGCCTGGTTCTACGATGTTGCATGCTGCTGAAAGGCGAAGATACCTGCACCTATACTACGTACTAGAAGGCACCACAGTAGAGCAAGTACGCGAACATCTTAACTCAATATGTGGGAACGACAAATGCACGGTTGAAAAACTGAAATCACGTGGGCATTATGCGTCGTTCAAACTCGGAGTTCCATTGAAGCAGGCCGAAAATATAATGTCATCTGAAAACTGGGCTGAAGACATCTGCATTAAACCCTGGCGGCAGAACTTTCGCGCCAAAGACAATAACGATCAAGCGTCAACCGCGATTCCATGAAATGCAAATATGCTACCAAAATGTTCGTGGCCTAAGAACAAAAACTAATATGTTTCTTAATAATGTTATGGAAAGTGAATATGATATTATAGCATTAACTGAGACCTTCCTTACGAGTTCAGTGTCTAATGGTGAACTTTTTCCTCCGGGTTTTCATGTGGTTCGTAAAGACAGACCAGGTGATTGTGGATGGGGAGGAGTTCTACTCGCGATTCGTGATCGTTATAATGTTAAAATAGTTACGGATATTGTTAGTATGACTGATGACAAAGAATTAATATTTGCAATTGTGACATTTAAAAATATAAAATTTTTATGTTGTGTCGTATATCTGCCACCAAATTATAAGGATGAGCAATATTTGAATGTTTTGACATGTATAGAAAATGTGATTTGTACTTATCCCGACCTGAATGTTCTAATCCTAGGTGACTTTAATTTAAACTCTTGCAGTACCAATATAAAGACTACTTTTGACTTTTTTTGTGAATTCTGCTCGCTTAAGCAATATAACACAGTCTTGAATTATCGCGGTGGTATGCTAGATCTGGTGCTGGGCAATTTTGAACCTAAACAGATAGTGGTATCTCTCAGTGAAGATCCTCTGGTAAATATCGATCAGTACCATCCTATGCTCGATATAATTATTACATTTCCGGGCTTTTGGATATCATCGAGGGTGTCATCTCCGCAACAAGTGACACCTCGCTCGAATACCAATACAGATTGGAACTGGCGTAAGGCGGATTTTCAAGGTCTATATAGGACTTTGATTGAAATAGACTGGTCGGACTTGTTAAGAATAAGCGATATTAACTGTGCTGTACAGCTGTTCTACGATAAGCTATACGAAATTATAAATCTGTTTGTGCCTATTAAAAAACAATTGTCAGACAATCAGCGATACATATATCCAAAATGGTACAACGTAGAAATAATAAAAAATATACAAAACAAACACTTTCATCATAAGCGATTCAAAAAAGAGGGCAAAGAATTTAACAAGGCTATGTTTATATATTATAGAGAGAAGGTTAAGAAATTGATTGACTGCGAATACCGGAAATATATGACTGTATTACAAAAAAATATCATTGACGATCCAGTGCAATTCTGGAAATATGTAAAGGAGAAGAAAAACGATAGAAGGTACATAGATACATATATATATGAAAATACTGAAGTGACAGATCAAGCCGCAGCCGATGCCTTTGCTAAATATTTTGCGTCCGTTTTCCATGCAGAGAAACCCGAGCTAAACCCGGATACTGCTGCAAAAGCTGCATATGCACATATACATCGAGATGTGGCCTCCGTTTCCATCACGACAGTAGATGAAAATGATCTGAAGAAGGCAGTGAGACGCCTTAAGCCAAGATCGGCTGGGGGGCCGGATGGCATTCCTGTCTTCTTAGTTAAGGACTGTATATCAGTTCTTGGGCGGCCACTTCTGTATTTGTATAATCTTTCATTGACCCAGTCAAGATATCCTGAGATCTGGAAGCTATCTCGAGTCTCTCCTGTTCCTAAAGGAGACGGAGGCACACATGTTACTTCTTTCAGACCTATAGCTGTCCTATCCGTTTTTGGTAAGATCTTTGAAGCAATTCTAAGTGATTCCATCAAGCGCCAAATCGGTCACCAGCTGCATAATGATCAACATGGGTTTCGTACAGCTCGCTCCACCACCACCAACTTGGTCGCGCATGTAGACTATATCTGCTCACAAATGGATAAGCGAAGGCAAGTTGATGCGGCTTACTTTGACTTCCAGAAAGCCTTCGACCTAGTGGATAACGATATGCTATTGAAAAAGTTGGCGATTGTTGGATTCGTACCAAAGCTCCTCAATTTTTTTTCTTGTTACCTTAATAATCGACGTCAATATGTGCGGCTCAATGGATATAACTCTGGAGACTACTTTACTAGGTCAGGAGTGAGTCAAGGTAGTACGTTAGGACCTTTGCTATTCGTGATATTTATCAACGATTTACCAGATGTTGTTTTGACTTCAGAGTGTCTCCTATTTGCGGATGACCTAAAACTAACTCTGGGTATTGAAACTGAGGCTGATGCCGTGACATTACAGAGAGATATTGATGCTGTGTCTATATGGAGTCAAGAAAACCACCTTCCGTTCAATAATCTCAAATGTAAAATAATAACGTTCACGCGAAAATCACAGCCCATTATTGTTAATTATAAGTTGACTGACGCTCCTTTGGAAAGAGTTAAAGAGATTAGGGACTTAGGATTACTATTAGATTGCAAATTAGACTTTCACACGCACATCAACAAAATTTGTAAGTCAGCGCACAAAATGTTAGGGTTTGTCATAAGGACTGCGTCACAGTTTGATAATACACGGGTCGCAAAAGTATTGTACAATGCCTATGTGCGCAGTAAACTCGAGTACGGTGCAGTTATCTGGAATCCTTATGAAGAGAAATACGTTCTAATGATTGAAAAAATACAACGTAAATTTGCTCGATGGATTTATAAGAAACAGTACGGATACTATCCCTACTTATACCCTTCCTTATTCGTGTCTGGTATGGTGGACATTGAAACGTTGAAATTTAGAAGGGCAATGTCTCAAGTCATGCAATATCTGTCCATAATTCACAATAGGATTGATAGTCCCCAAATACTAGAGCGTGTCCGCATCTTAGTCCCTGGGAACGTGTCGGCAAACTCACAGGGACAGGTGGCGCCTCGGCGCCGCCCGCGACTGCTGGAGCCCCCCGCGCACGTACCGAGCGCGCTCGTCAAGCGCCCACCAACCGCGCACTCCGATTTATTGGGGACATACTTGCACAGCACCACGAGCTAGACTTATTTGCCGATGGATTAGGACATTTGTGTAAAGAATTTCAAATAATTTTAAATAAATTGTAGCCATCAAATTGACATAATATTGTTAGTTATCATAATTAACTGTAATTAATTATTATTTTAATTGCTAGCTGCGTTTTGTTTTTCTTATTTTTTTTTTTTTTCTTTTTATTATTATTGCTATTTTATTTTAATATTAATGTTATTTATGGACTCAGATTGTATTTTTTTTTCCTATGATATTATTGATCAATTTTTAATTATGATTATTCTGCTCATTCCTGACATTGTTAAATAATTTTGCATTGTTAAATATAATGACGAGGATGTGTAACACCGAACTATTAATCTTATAAGCGTTTTGGATGTGTCATCTGTTAGCTTGTAAGATGAAATGAAATGAAATAAATAAATAAATAAATAAATAAATAAATAAAAGCAAACAAGTCATGACTGAAACAGGAACATTTAAACTTTATTTTAATTGTGTAATTAATACAATATTCTCTTTAGCGCTTTTTGGATCTAAATACATATATATATCACGTTTTCGACAAAAATCTCAAGTTAAGTCAAAGATCTTTACTGTGAACCAGCGGTTTAAAAACTTATTCCAAAGGCTGTTGTGCCCTTGTTCTGCTCCAATATGTAACGCATAAATACACATACACATAGAAATAAGTTCTAGGAAATTAAACAAAAAGAGCAAACCTTCCTAATACATACACAAAATTTCATGAGAATCGGTAGAGCGATTTCGGAGGAGTTCAATTGTTTACACCGTGACACAAGTATTAATAAAGTTCTACCTTTCATGGTTATGTAAATGATCATTTATTAGGCCTCTACCATCTACAATCAACCAGCATCGAAAAACAAAAAAAAAGTTGAAAAATTAAAAAGCACATCCATTTAAATAAAACTTTAAAACACATTAACTCAGGTCAAGGTTCCGCCAAGGCCAGTTTCAATTGAATATTTGTTATGGAAGTTAAACAATTTGTTAATAAAGCATGTAGCATGAATACCGCGAGGCAATAAGCCCGGCTCGTGAGCGATGCTCGATCAACTGCATGCCAAATGATCGGAGTTATTCATAACTTTTTATAGGGATAGTTATGGGAGAAAAATTTAATATGCTTAAGCCTGAAGGTTTTTGAGAGTTCCGTACTTTAAGGGTAAAATTGGAACTTCATTGAGGATCCGCTATCTTCTCATTGTCACTAACTTGTGTCTCATGAATTGTGACGGCTATTTCACAAAAAATCATCCTACTAATATTATATACGCGAAAGTTTGGATGTTTGTTCCTCTTTTACGTAAAAACCACTAAACAGATTTAGACGAAACTTGGTACACAGATAGTTTATAACTAGGATTAACACATAAGATAGTTTACTTTGGATTTTTTTTATGAGCAGGGCGCGGGCCTGCGGGAAACAGATAGTAGATGATATTACTGTTAACGACAAATATTTTTTGTTATTGGGTTTTAACGATGAAAACATTTTTCAGAATAAATAAGAGTCGGACACATGAATACAAACTGACAAACAGTCTAAATCAAAAGGTTTATATTTGTAAGTAGGAAATTTTACGGCTCTTTCGAAATGTTTCTTAACGACTTGTTAAGACACAAATAATGGAGTCAATTCTCAAAGTAAATTCCAAAGTGCATTTATCAGCATTAAATCTTGAAACTTTACCAAGACTGCAGTATTTAATTCATTATTAATGTCTTGGGTAACAAGTTGCATGAAAGCCCAACAATTTGCTAAGTTATTAGCGAGGTAGATGAAATGCCGTGATTTAGAGAGACTCGTGCCAACATTGTCATTGCGGGAGCTTGAGCATGCTAAATTTTCGGCATTAGGGAGGGGACACTGAAGAAAATAGTGTAGTGCTATACTGCTTAAATATGGATGGGGAAAGGTGGATAGAAGAGGAGGAAGTAGGTAATAAAGTGGAAGCGTGTGGAAGCTTGTGGAAGCTTGTAATTAGCAAATATCACTATTTACTTTGTTAATAATTGTTGTAATTAGTCTGTAAGCTTTCTTTAAAATTAAATAAATAAATAAATAAATAAATAAAATGGTAGAAATTAAAGTGTTACGGTTAATTAGAGATTTTATAATATTAAAGGACATATGAGAATCAAGTGATATTTTTGTACGTGTTCAATGGCACGGTCCTACAATTAAATAAAATATTTTTGTTCTTGATGAATAAGTACTTAGAATATTTAGTTTGTGAATGAAATATAATATATAAAGAAATAAACCTTAACATCTAAAAATGATAATAGCTCAAACGTAAAAATAAGCAAAACAATAAAAATGAATTTTCATAAGAAAATAAATGTTTAGGTAATGCAAGTTTTTAAATTTGTAAAACATTATATTTCTTAAAGAATACAGGAGGTATCTCATTAAACAGAGAAAGATCTAAAACCTTGTTATTTCTAGAGGATGGTTAGTTTTCTCTTGTCTTGTATAAATTGTAAATTTCCTGAAGAAAATAGGGTTTGAAAACGTTCAGATTTCAGATTTTGCTTTCAACAGGGACGCGGGACCCGCTCAAACATGTCAGCGTTATATTGAAACTTGAAATTAAATTGATTGAGGGTACTTTGATAATGTTTATTTTCCTATATTTTTATATACTAGCTTTCGATTGGTTCTTTATTTAATGTTGGTGGTCGTCCCAAAGATTACCTTTATGTTTTTTCGGACTTCTGGCAAATTCAAAACCATTTCTTGCAGTACGGAAAAAAGTAAAATATTGTAAAAGATTATTGTTATGGTATTTAAAACAATTAAAAATTTAATGAAATAGTGAATTAAATGTCCTCAATATAAAACATAACGTTAAATACATTATGTTTTATATTGAGGTTTATTTACACAACCGCCAAAAAGTCTGTCGTAAATGCATGGGGTAGAATTATACTGCTTTTTATAATCACTTTGACTGAGCCATTTAGCGTACTGAGTCCAATGATCTCCCCTGATAGTTTTACTTTTGTAGCCTGGTGGAAATCCAAATGAAAATCCTTCGCTCTGAGGAAAGCGCAGGGTTGTGCCCGGACTCATACCAGATAAAACTGCCGCAATAGGATATGACCGCTTGTTTTCAGCGGGTACTATGTAACCACATCAGGATATAACTATAAGTACCTACCCTTATGAAATAAGCAAAAGTACTATCATTTCCACTTCACTGAACGTTCTTAGTAAGTTCTATAATTATTTTAAGAGTTCTATTATTAAACGGTAAAGAAAACTTAGTAATTAAAAGAGATCCATGAAAAATATGAAGCAAATGTTTGAGCATCACTGTCTTAACAATAAAAGCAGAAAATTACGAGCTTGAATTAAAATGTTATGTAGAACTACAAACAAGGGAATTCAATTCGTTTCATTGTTCCTATAATACGTTTCATAACTATTATGAACGCAGTTCTGCTCGCATCCATATCAAATGTTTCAACTTTACAAATTTAAGATACACGAAAAGGCATGCCCTTTTCGTGTATCTTAAATTTCATTCATAATTTAAAAGTTGTTTAGAAGCATCTAAGATACAGTCAAATGTAAGTACAGGACCATCTTTAACGCCTTTTAAAATCAAATGAAATTTAAAAGGTTTTTTATTTTGGACAAAAAAGGACCACCCTGCCACATGTGCTCATTATTTCAAATCCTGTTTTCCAGAATTTATAGTAACAACAAACGAATACCACAAGTAAATTGGGCACGCAGTACCCAAAAACAATTGACTATCGGCACTTCAAACGAAATTAATGAAAAGACGAAAAAAAATTGTATAATTTAAGTTTCAAAAGCATGTGAGTAATCCACGTAAGTTACATACAAATATTTAATGTTGCATACTGTCATCCTGATATAACCCTTTGGTCTCACTTTACGAGTCTCCAAGGAGACTATAATTTATATTCTTGCTCGGCACAACAGCATATTTGAATGCAAAACACTATTTTTCCATTTCGAATGAAACAAAACTTGCATTGCAAGCAGTATTTAATAGCAGAAGTATGTTCTTAATGGTATTGGTGACTTGAAAAACATGTTTTTGAGGTTAATGGGTTTATAGATACTTGTAATTGGTGACCCTATTTAAATTAGTCTATACAGATATTCCAAAAAAAAAATGAAGAAATTCCATGCTCTATATATTTCAAAATTGTCATGCGGAAAATGCATAATTTATCTATTTTTTTGCCCTATAAGTCATTATTTTGGATCTTGTGTGGGATCCCACGACTTGAGACCTTGGAAAAATCCCCCCCCTTATTTCCAGATCTCTCTATCTTCGTAGCTTTATAGGTACGCCTGCATTACCTAATTCTAGGACATTACTCTCCATTTGGATTTCCACTGATTACGTACATCAAATTAAGTGTGCCATTTGCTTTGGTTATTAAAGCGTGATTAGGCTTCAGATTAACTCGATATCATGTATGCAGAAGAATGTATTAACAAACATTAATATTTTAAATGACGCAACAGTTTACTTATGCTCATGAAATGAAACTAGTAGTCAGGCAACCGGATAAATAAGCGTGAACAAACTCTTCTATCATACATCAACCACTAAAATACAGACACGTGATAAATACGGGCTGATAGTAATAATAACTTGTAAAACAATGGTTAGAGTCCTCGCAGACTTTTATGGAAGGATAGTTTGATCGTGCTTGGTCTTACCTATCAGGTAGGTGTGAATCCACAAATCTACAAATTCGCATTATATTGTTTTGCCATCAGTACCAAATATGCAATTTGAGGAGCTCTTTGATAAGCTACAACTAGACTAGTTGATAGATCACACCTACCCTTGATGAACGGTCTGCAGATGGGTGAACATCTATGTCATAACGAGTTCCTCCGAGTTTCGGAAGGCACGTTCAACTGTTTGTTCGGCAACCCCAACATACTTTTGAAAAGGCTAGACTGATGATATCACCAGTATTATCATAAGACTAATGGTCTAAAATTACTTCTTAAGCTTCCAAGGTTCCTCATAAAGCTCCCCAGTTTGATAACATTTGAACCTAGATCTTACACAACATTTTAAAAGGTCACACGTGTCTAGTAACCGAAGCTTGACATCACAAGAAATGTAGCTCTTTTTAGTCTTTGTGCTTAATGGACGTACCGAAGTAGGTGATATTGTGAGCATAAAGAGAAATAGCGTGTTAGGTTCAAATGTAAAGGGCCATTAGATGAGGTATAAAAGAAGATACATTGGACATGGCTTTTACGCGACTAGAACTTAAATTAGGTGTTGTTTTATGGAAGTATGAACACTAATCAAGGTTTTAAAGTGACTAGTACGTGTTTAAATTGAATGGCGGATAGGCGTGTGGTATAGATCACTACGAAAAGTCCACGATGCGCAATGTGTCCCGGATTCAATCCCCGCGTATTTCTGAGTCTGAATATCTTTGAGGCTGAGAAGTTTTTTTTAATAGAAAAAAAATAAAGCCGCTTCTGTGCATGACGTTTCCAAGTTTTCCAAGAAAAAACAGGATTGATCCTCCAAAAAAAAAGGTTGCTGTACAAAATGTTCATGAGCTGATCAAAATTCGTTTTTCTTGGAAATGGTTGTTCTTTTCCGTGCGCGGAGGCTAATTTTAAATGCGAGCGGGTCGCAACATGCTTTTAATTAAGGTAAGGAATAAATAAAGACCTAATTAATGTTACCGACACCTATCTGTATGAGTAAATTAAAAATGTAAATAGGTTTGATAACAAAAACATTGGACCCGTATATTTGACTTGCTTTTACAAGAAACCCGACGGACATTTAAACGTATGATACACCTTGTGTACTATCGAGAGCTATATTGCGAGCATCTATCGCACTAGAACAGAAATTTATTAGTATCAAATTAGGAGAATTTTGCTTGTGCCAATTAGCATAATTATATCGGGCGTATCATCTATTAGTATTATCTAATCAGCATCCTCTCTTCGTTAGCCAAATTAAATTACGTTTTCTACTTTGTATTATTTAGCAATTTGATAATTAGGAAACCTGTCACATACACTCTTAATTACAAACGGTATCGGGGCCAAGATACGAGGCTATCGATTTAGAACCTAAAAGAAAATGAGAAAGTCTACACAATCTGGGCTTTTTAGTTTTTTTTTTGACCCGGGACATGTATTTGGCTCTCGGCCCAACTTGCTTATTCCATGTCCGCTCTGTATCTTTTCCCTTTTTAGTTTATTTTTAATTAAAAGGAAACGCAGCCCGCGGAAACGTCAAACAGATTGTTCGGTCCGTTCCTTTTTTCGTTTCGAGGAAAAATATTATACAAATGGAGTTTGTACATTTATCTTTTGGGGTGACCGTTGTTTTCATGGAAATGTGACGTTTTGATAGACAAAATATTTACAGAAATGCTGAATGTTATGACGATTTGGACGTCGTTTGCGTTGTAAACGCACTCAGAAAAATTTAAATTTAAATTTTGTGTCGTCGAAATCGCCTTTTCTTTCATTGATTCCTTCCATTGGGACTTATGGTGTCTTAACCCATTGCAGGTTTTCGATATGAGATAGGCAATCGTTTATAGGAAGAAGAAAATAAATTTAGTTGAATCAAAAATGTCTGGACATCACTCAACTATCCATGCAAAATGGGAAAACAACAAAAAATATCTCTAAGATAAATTAGTTACGATCGTTCATGAACACATAAAAACACCACTCTTTATGCGCCATTTCATCCATCAGAAAGAAAAAGAAAAATAAAACAAAATTCTTTAACAAAACAATTTTAGTAGGGAGCTTAAGATAACAGTTACGACTAAGTAAAAAACACGCGGTACTCATGACCGCTAGTTTTAAGTATAAGTACAGTCTGAAACACAAGTCGGGTTAACACAGCTTAGATAACAAGGTGCCGGTTGTTTTCAGTGATAAGTCTGAAAAGGTTTTAAGTTTAAGTCTGAAAAACTTTACTACGTGTGAGTTGGTGTGGTGATTAGAGCTCTAAACTTTTCCGTATGGGAACAGGCCTATACGGCAGTGAGACATCAATAGGCTAGTCTTATTATATGATGACAGATGAGACGGTGCTAATGATTGATGATGAGATGTCAGTAAGCTACGAGAAGCCCATTATCGCTGATAGCTGCTAGGCCAGCTAGATTTTCCGAAGGGTAATCTCGGCCCCATGGGATCGGGTGTCATTTGCAATTTATTTATAATGATTATTTATTACTTGTCATCTTGTTGCATAATAGCATGAAAGTAACTCATTGATTTTTTACTTGCATTCAGTTATTTTGAACATTTGTTCGTATTACCGACTTGCGGTGATGACTGTACTAAAGTTATTTAAAAAACAACCTGATAAGAGTATTTAGTGCCGAATTACTCAGTGTTTTATGAATTAAAGTTTTTTATTATAGATTTATTACGATTTCACGTGCTTGTGTAGAGCCCTTTTTCGTTTTGGATTGATTTATGAAAAACGATAAAAATATTTTTAGGAATCTATTTTTTTCAATTTAAGGTGCCTATTATACCTACGGTGAATGGCCACCGTGGTTGGGCTAGGAAGCGGTGGTGGGGCGAAATGCTGGCTCCAAGTGGCCCAGGATAGAGAATTGTGGAAGGGATTATGTTAGGACTTTGCCCACCAGACACAGCTAGGTAAGAGAGAAAAATACCTACATTCCATTTCCATATTGCTAACAGTATGACGAATTTATCGTGATCTGAATCCTACAAGCATTTCTCAAAGTCATGTTATTGCAGTTGTAGGAGTATTATGAAGTAGATTACAACCAAAGTATGAGGATTTAGGATATATCAAACTCTAAGAAGTAGGACAATTTTTACAAAAAGGGACGTCTAACTTGGTGTAGCCAAGTGGAAGACTAAAGCTAGTAATATTTTTAATACCATCTCTAATTTGTACGAAATCGTTTTATTTTTATGCAAGTAATCATTCAACCAAACATTTCTAACCTCTGTTGCATTCACAAAGCGAAACGAACAAAAAG